>NC_056740.1:54074948-54374948 GCF_019279795.1 Protopterus annectens | reverse complement strand
TAAGTTCCAAATCCTATCTTGTCTGTGGGGACAGTTTGGATGACTCTCTTTTGAAGCAACGTTTGGACTTCTATAGTTGCTTGATCCCTCTGAATGGGTGGAACATCTGGGATTTTCTTGGTGGGATGAGGTGGAGAAGAGAAGGGAATGGAGTATCCTCTGGAAATTATTCTTTGTACCCACTTGTCTTGTGTGACGTCATGCCAGGCTTCAGGGTACAAAGACAAGTGACCCTGACTGGCTCCAGAGAAGTGCAGTCGGGCCCCACTTCAGGAGTGCTGATAGGGACATCCACGAAAGGAATCGCAGCCACCCTGGTTTTGTGGACTGCCCCCCACCCCCACCTCTAGGGCAACGTCTACCATTACTTCCTCCTCCTCTGCCTCTGGAGAAGGGATCACCTTGTGTGTCCAGAAAAAATCTCTGAGATTTCTTGAACCACATTTTCCCGCCTCTCTGACCCTTACAGTATGGTCTAGAAGGGACGGAAAAATGTACCCCCAAGGCAGAGAGAGTTTTCCCTTCCTGCTCGCATCTGGTGAGTGTGTTTTTTACTTTTGGTCCAAACAGAGAAGAACCGTCAAAGGTGGCGTTGGTAAATGTAGATTTGAAGGGCTCCGCAAAATTACATAAGCGCATCCAGGAGTGTCTCCTAAGGGAAACTCCTGAACCCGCTGCCCTGTTGCTCCATCTGCTGTGTAAGATATCAGCCTCATTGAGGAGTTAACAATGGAGTATAAGGTGGACAACTGAGTAGTAACCTTCTCAGGGACTCCTTCAGTTAAAGTACCTTGGAGAGCATCTCCTAGCTCCTTTAGGAGATCTCTTTGAAGCCTAGTGAAATGGGTGAGGTAATTCAGTGATCCGAGTGTAAAAGCCGCTGAAGAGAAGATACGCTTCCTGTATTTGTCCATCATTCGAGACTCCTTGTTCGGTGGGTGGACAGATGAGGAAGTTTCCGCTAGTTCTTTCTTTGTGGCTGCTGCCACCACCATGGTGTCTACAGGCACACCTTTAGTCAAAAACCCTTTGTCTTTGGGAGGTGAAAGAAATTTGTTGGGCCTTCTGGGGACTGGTTCCATGGCATCAGGAGTTTCCTACACCTTTCGACTGACTAAATCTAACAGCTCATCGAAAGGTGGAGACACCCAAGAGGCTGAAGGTTGAGACCGGAAAGCTTTCAGGTACACTGATTCCACATCAGAAGGGGTGACAGTGGGCATGCCACCTCTCTGTTTCAGGATCTCTAGGATATCTATGAAGGAGATATTGTCAGAGAACAACCTGGGGGACCCTTTTGACTCCTCGAGGTCAGTGTCAGAGGTGATGTACTCATCAGGGGAATCTACATGCTTCCTCTTGCAAGTTCTCTTCCGAGGAGGCTCCTCAGAAGGGTATTCTGGGGAGGTCTCAGAAGACTGGGGGCCACCCAAAGGGGCTCCTGAGGCTGCGGGTCTCTGCTGTCAGAGAGAGATGGTGCTGAGACAGAGGTCAGAGCTTGAGGGGGAAAAGCATCGGTACCCTTGTGCGGAGCTGAAGACCTAGACAGCATTCTCCTCATCACCTCAAAGGCAGATCTCTCCAGCTCCGAGGACACCCCCAGTTCCGAGGAAATGGAAGTAGCCCTAGGCTCCACAGCAATTGGCTCCGAGATAGATGCAGGATCCGAGCTCAGCCGAGCCGACATACCGAGAGGTAGGCTCGGAACTGAAGACGTTCGGGTCTGAGCATCCCCCTCAGGGCCGACTGGTTAGCTTCGACTCCTAGACACCAAGGACGGCACCGAAGGTATCGGAGCAGAACTCTGCTCCGAGACAGACAGTAGGGGTGCTGGAACCAATGGTTCCACAACAAGTGGCACCGATAACTCTGGCTCCGAAAAAAAACGACATGGCTCGGAGGAGGAAAAGAAGCAGGTAATATGGCCTTAAACGTCTCCGGGACCGATTGGGTCGGAGCCGGCAACAAATTTGTTAGCACCGAAGAGTTTAAAAGTCTAAGCACCACTCTCTCTACATCCTCTTCAGAAAGACTTCTGGAGGATCTGGAAACCAACGTAGGTGATAGAGATCTCATCGAGATCCGTGTAAAATCAGAGATCTGAGTGTTGGGGACACCGGTAATAAATCTTTAGACCGGCTCCAAGGTAAGAGTTCAGTGGTTGGCTCCGAAAAACTTGGGGCCGGGACTGGAGTGTCAATGTCAATAATCTCGACGGGTTCCAAAGGCAGAGGAGCCGAAGAGGTAGAAGGTTTCTTCGGTTTAATAATTTTTTTGGGAGGTCCAGATAAAACAGTCAGTGTGGGAGACTGTCTTTTGACCGACTTGACTTTCTCTTTTTTAGAAGAGGGAGACCTGGAATGAGATGATGAAGAGCTGGCTAAATCCTCCTCAAAGAAAGATTTAAGGAGACCTTTCAAGATCAATTTGTTCCTCCTTTCCTGGAGAACCCGAGAACTAAAGGAGTGGCAAAAGTTACATGACTCTTGAAGATGTATGGCTCCCAGACAATAAACACAAATACTATGTCCGCCAGTCAGGGACATTTTTTGAGAACATTTAAGATGCTTTTTAAAAGGCGAAGGTTTACAGTCCTTAGATTCTTTAGGAATACTGTCACAAGTACAATCACAAAAAGAAGAGAGGACAAGGTCCTCTAACTTTAAACGGGCCTAGCCCTGCTCAAGAAAAAGAAAAACTGCACTCAAGAAAACAACAGAGGACTAGGTCCTCTAACTTAAACAGGCCTAGCCCTGCACAAGAAAGGAAAACCTTGCACAGAAGGAAAAAACAACAGAGGACTAGGTCCTCTAACTTAAACGGGCCTAGCCCTGCTGAGGAAACAGCACACAAGGGAAGGCAATACAGGATTAAGTCCTCTAACTTAAACGATAGAAACAACTCTGATCCAAAACAATACCAAAACAGCAAAATCTTCAGAAGTCAGGAATCGAAAAGCAGGAACCAAAGTCAAATCCAAAAGCAAATTCTTTATTCTCCAGCGCCTCGGTGTAACCACCTTTCAAGAGTATACATTCTCACTGAAAGAATGGATATATATATATATATATATATATATATATATATATATATATATATATATATACTCATAGCAATTAATTAAGCAATTAATTAAACAATTATGTTCAAAAAAGTTTTAAAGCAGACACCTCCAGTTTATTTCATTATTCAGTCCCCAAGGTGTCATTGTATTATATTTCAAAATAAAAATACTTTCCTTATATTGTAAGTTATATTTCAAAGCATTTTCATCATTACAAAGACATTTTACACTGTCTAAAACTGTTCCTGTTAAAAATGAAGCATCACTATTATGATAAACACTAAAATGTGTGGCAATAAATTTATTTTCCCTTTTATGTCTTATGTCTCTAATATGCTCACCTAACCTAATACGAAACTCTCTTTCAGTTTCACCTATATAATATAATCCACAGGGACAGTGTAAAGCATACACAACTCCCTTACTTCTACAGGTAAAACTGTCTCTTACTGTGAACCTAATGTTGTTAATATAATTAAATGTCCTAACTATATTCCTACAAACACTGCATCTACTGCAACATCTTGTACCAAATTCACTTAGTGGTCTTGGTAAACAAAATTTTGGCATTACAAATTTACCATGTACCACCATATCTTTCAAATTTCTTCCCCTTTTATAGGAGAATAAAGGTTTTTGTGGCAAAATATGCATCAACACCTTGTCTTTCACTAAAAATTTCCAAAAATGTTCCACTACTTCCTTTATGTCTCCACTTTTTACATTATATGTAGAGACAAAATAAATATCCTTACAAGTTTTATCACTGGTTGCCAGATGATATTTCTTATAATGGTGATATTCACCCTTATTACATTTATTCCTTACCATATTATTCTCCTTTTTTACCTTCATAAGGGCACTTTCTAAAATATTCACACTGTACCCTCTTTTCAAAAACATATTATATGTGATATCCCATTCCCTTTGTAGATTTTCTTGTGTGTTACATAATCTAGATACCCTTGCCAATTCCCCATAAGGGAGAGCTTCCAAAGTATGTACAGGATGGCAACTAGATGCATGAAGGTATTGATTACCATCTATAAACTTCCTATGTATATTTGATATAATTTTACCATGTTCTGTACCCTCCAAAACAAGATCCAAGAATATTACTTTGTTTCCCTTCTGTATTCCATCAAATTCTAACCCAAATGGGTTACCATGTAAGTCTGTCAAAAATTCATTAACTGAATCAAAACCACCATCACAAATAAAAATCAAATAATCTATGTAACGAAAATAAAATAACATATTACATTTCATAAAATTTAACTCAAATAGAAATTTCCTTTCAAAAAAATTCATAAACAAACTGGCATACATGGGGGCAAAAGCTGCCCCCATTGCTGTACCTTGTTTCTGCCGATACAAAACATCATTAAAAATAAAATAATTATTCTTTAAACAGAAATCCAACAAATCTACTATGAAATCAACAGAAGGGTTGTCTTTTAAAGAAGATCTCACTGCATTGAGGCCATCATCATGTCTAATAAAGGTATATAGACTTTTAACATCCATAACCAACCAATACATTTTGTTGTTCCAAGAAATAGAGGATATTTTTTTAAAAATTCCATACTATCTTTGATGTAAACTGGAGATTTAACTACACAAGGTAAAAATATTCTATGTAAAATCAAACCAGTGTTATGTAGGAAATAGTTGCAGGCTGATATAATGGGTCGACCTGGGGGGTTATGTAAGTTCTTATGTATTTTTGGTAAACAAAAGAATACAGCTAGGTCCTTTCTATCATTGTCTAACCTATTCCTCACATCTTTCTCTGTAAAAAACCCCAGCCTGACTCCCCTGTCCAACATGTGTTTAAATTTTGTAACAGCCTTTTGATAATGAATCATATTGCTTCTTTCTTATGTTGTTTCATCCTGCAAATGATTCATACACATCTCAAAATATTGCACAACACTCATTATAACAATTTTGTTTCCCTTATCGGAAGGTTTGATAATAATATCCTTCCTGTCACATAATTCTTTTAAAGCACTCCATTCTTTATAAGTTAAGTTATATAAACTATTACACCTATTCAATTTTATATTTCTACATATATTCTCACATTCAAATTTAATCATAGAGCCATAATGAATAGCTCTCTGATTAATAAAAGGCAGAATAAATTTGTTAGAAGAAGCTACATAAGACATATCTATTGCATTGCCAACAATAGGAAATTACACATCATCATTACTTATACATTCATCACATGAATAAAAACAATCCTCAGATTCACATGAAGAAAAGCCTCCATGTGCAGAATTAGAACATCCAATGACACCGTGTGGACTGAATAATGAAATAAACTGGAGGTGTCTGCTTTAAAACTTTTTTGAACATAATTGTTTAATTAATTGCTTAATTAATTGCTATGAGTATATATATATATATATATATATATATATATATATCCATTCTTTCAGTGAGAATGTATACTCTTGAAAGGTGGTTACACCGAGGCGCTGGAGAATAAAGAATTTGCTTTTGGATTTGACTTTGGTTCCTGCTTTTTGATTCCTGACTTGTGAAGATTTTGCTGTTTTGGTATTGTTTTGGATCAGAGTTGTTTCTATATGAAGGTGTGTGGAGTGGAGTTTGTGTAATCTAACTTAAACGAGCCTAACCCTGAAATGAAGGGGAGGTGAGAAAGAGAACAAACAAGCAAGCAACAGACAAAGCTAGAATAGGTCCTAACTAACAAATGGACCTATGCCTAAGAAAAAAATAGTAATAACTAGCACACAGAAAGAAGGGATACCAGTAAGGAAACAAGGCCTGCAGAAGCATCGGCTAACAACTGCAACAACAATTGCAATAAAAATTAGAAAAACACACTAACTACTACTACTAGGTAACAATTGTAAGCTATTAATTATAAACTAACTATCTATAGTCAAAAGGAACTACAATAACAATTAGAATAAGCAAAATATCCAACTTAGCCAAGGCCAAAATAGAGAGCACCTCTGAACTCGTAGACACGGCAAACGAGATCTGGGGATTCTTACTAGTGCACTATGGGATACCTACCTTGCCATGAGCCAACTGAGAGACTTCGAGCTTTGTAATCGGCCGAGTCGGAGCACCGAGGATCAGCTCCGAACCCATATGTAAGAATGAAGGCGAGATAGGACTACAGGACATCATTTGTTTGCATCCTGCATCCCAGAAAAATTTGATCCTGTGAAGGGGTAAGAACAGATTTTTTTTAAGTTTACGGTGAACTCCAGATTTTGTAGAAGACTGATGCTAAAGACAATATTTCAAATCCAACTTCCCTGTGGAGATAGCTAGAAGGAGAAGGTTGTCCAGATACTGAAATATGTGTATTCTCTGGAGTCTCCAAGGGCAATCACAGGAGCAAGAAATTTGGTGAAGACCCTGGGTGAGGTAGAAAGTTCAAAGGGCAATGCATAGAATTGAAAATATCATGATGATACAGAGAAGTGTAAAAACTACCTGTAGTTGAGATGGATGAGAATGTGCAAACATGCATCTTTGATATCCAGGGTAATTATGAAGGCTTTCAGCAGAATGAGTGGGAACAGAGTCTGGAGGGTCAGCATATGGTAAAGTGGGTACTCTTAGGGAGGTACTGAGATGGGACAGGTCGAGGATGAGTTTCCAGGGATCTTCCTTCCTGGGCACCAGGAACAACCTAGAATAAAATCATTTGCCTATTTGTTTTTTGGGGCACAATGAATGGTCTCTTGGTTCAATAATTCTAACGGAACGTGTGGGGAAAAAGGCAAGCTGTTCCCTGAGAGATTAAGGGATGCCCCTGAAGGAGAGTAGTTAATCCCACACCATGAAGTACCCTTTCTGAATAACTGAGAGGACCCAGGCATCTTGAGTTATGCTTTTCCAGGGTGGCAGAGATAGGGGTAAGCGTTACAAAAATGGAATATGGGTGAGAGGGGGAAAGAAGTTAAAGAGAGGCTTGTCTGGAAAGGGCCGCTTAGGTGGCGGAGTTGCCGATCGGGTCCTAAGCTATTGTGGTCTTCTGTCACTCTTTTTTGTTCAGGGTTGTATGTGACAGGAATGTCTACACACAAATACAAGCTTTGCAGGGTAACTTCTTTGGAACCTGGGTACTGAGGAAACAAACTATGTTTCAATTCCTGCGGTTCCTAGGTCTATATTACATTTTCGAAAGTTTCAAACATCGAACACCATATGGTCGGATACCATATGAGCGATGTTTGAAATTTTAAAAATATAATAAAAAAAATAAAAATAAAAAACTATACTTACCCAAACGCTGTAGAAAGGGGAGCAAGCCCCCCTGCACCCCCCATGTGGGGGGCTGTGCCTCCCCACACCCTCGCTACTTAAATATTCCTACTCCGAGATCGCACTGCATTGAAGTAAAGGGAAAATATTCCCTATGGCGCTTTCTGTGTTACGCTCATGACGTTTCGACCAATCGGGTTCGCTCAATACGCGTTCGCTGTTTATAATTTTCGATCATGCGATAGGAACCCCAGTTCCTTACCCTTTTCCTGCAATGATCTGAACAGGTTAGCAGCTGCAGGTCCAAACAAGGCAAAATTGTCCAGAGGAGTATCCATAAGTTTTCCTTTTATGTCCGCACGTAGGGGCTGAATTCTTAGCCAAGAAAATCTTCTTATCACGGATCCAGAGGCAGCTGCTTTGGCAGAAATCTCTGCGGTATCATAGCTACATTTTATGGAGTGATGTGCTACTTGAGAAGAAGCACCAAGCAAAGAAGTAGCCAAGGTTTTATTTTCTGAGTCAGTTAAGCCTGCAATTAACCTGAGAATGTTGGGATATAAGTTCTAAAGCGAATTTGGTCATATGTGTTTGGTAATTTATGGCCCTGAATACTAGAGTGGCAGAAGTATATACTTTTTTGCCTAGTCTATCCAGGATTCTGCTGTCATTATAAGATGGCAAGAGAGTAGCCACAGAAATTACAGAAGGGTCTGCAGAAGGACATCTGAAGAAAAACATGCAGTCCTCTATGACCTTGTAAAAGTGTTTTTTTGGTGGCAGGTGGTTGGAAATCTGGTGCCTGTGGCATGGAGGCAAATCCATCAAGAAACGCAGGCAAGATAGGAGGGATAGCTGATTTCACCTGTAATATGTCATAGTATATTTTCTGTACTTCAGATACTTGGGTGTTATCTCATTTAAAGTGGTCTCTCATTTAGCTAGGGTCTCTCCAAAGACAGGTCTTCCATAGGTGAGTCTGTACCATTTGATTCCTCTTCAGGGGAGGCATAATCCAGTGGAGAAGGGATCTGAGAATAGTAAGCCAGGCACCTCTTCCTCAGATGTACATTCTTCCATAGATCTTTTAAGTGGAGAGACAGTACTAGATGGGGGGGCTGTAAAATCTGGAGGAGGCCTAAATGACATAAGGGCACTGAAAAAGCCTTGAGTGAATTGCTGCCAATCACTAGCAGGTTCTTTTGGTAGAAGCAACTGCTTGTTTTTTGTTTCTTTTTCCTATGTGGTTCTGCTTTATGTAGAGTAGGAGGATACAACGTAGGTCTACATTCGATTATGTCAGAATCTACCTCTTCCCTAACAAGGATCTGTGGAAACCCCTTAGGGCCTTCTATAATCACGAGCCAGGTTTTCCCTCCGACATCCAACACAATGTCTGCTCAGCTTCAGTGGACAGGCTAATGCTTGGATTCAAGGTGACCTGGATGTCAGGGCTTGGCCTGCAGATCTGAACTGTGAACCAGGCATGTCTCCAGGCTGTCTTCTACCTCAAGAGAGATGTCGGTATCCAGAGGTGCAGCAGAAGGTTCAGGCCTTTGCTTTTTGGCCTTGCACTTCAAAATGTACTCAGCTTTGGGCCCCGGGATCCCTCCACAGCATTTTTTCCTAGCAGCTTAAAGCACTAATTCTCAAGGTAGATAGCTAGGAAGGATAATCTACTCCTTAAAGTCTTTGGGACAAATGCCTGACAAATAGAGTAGCTTTTCTGGTCATGGTTTGGACCTAGGCAGAACAGGCACTGGAGTTGGCTATCCTTGTGTGGAATTTGTCATCCATATTGGCATCTGCCCCTCTTGGATGACAACACGGCACTTATCTGAATTTTGAAGAATTGCAAACAACTCGCACTCAGATGATACACTGGAATCTGGTGTTCAAATCTGGCAGCAGAAAAGTTCTGAGGATAGTGTACATGTACGTCACTTTTATGGCCAACATCCTATGGCAACCTATTTGTGATGTACCACCCACCCTACACAGGTGCATAGTAGTGAAATGTTTTGTATACTGGCTGATGTTCAGTCACCTAGGGTGGGGAACTCCCACATGTTATGAATAATGCAATAGATGAATAAGATGAATAGAAGTAAGTACAGTTGTGTACACTTAACATAAATGTAGATGTTCGAGTGTATTCACTGTTGCAGTCATTAAATTTGGGTAATCTGCTGGCAGGTTGCCCTCAGTCGGCCTGAATAACAAAGTCTTAGGCCCTGCATTGGTTGCTGTCGCCTCTTCTATGACGTCAGGTCATCAGAGGTATAAAACATGCAGCCAACGCCATTTTATTCAGTTTTTCTTGCCCCAGATGTCAGGTGCCCCCCAAATAGGGAGCAAAAATAACTATATACATATATATATATATATATATATATATATACACACACACACACACACACACACATATAAACAAACAGCAATATATATGTAAATGCACTTTTAGCAACATAAACTTTACCTACACCACAAAGGTTTTAGAATATAGTGAAGGAAAGAGAGTTATAGAAAAGGGGGACCTGGACTGAAACAGTGAATACACGCGAACATCTACATTTATGGTAAGTGTACATAACTGTACTATGTTCTTCATGTCTCACTGTTGCAGTCATTATATTTTGGTAGAATCCCAAAGCTATGGATGGGAGGATGGAACTAAATAGCATTAGGAGCGGCTATAAGGCCCTGCAGAACTGCAGTGGCAAAGCCTGCCCTGGATTTAGAGAAGAGAGGCAAATGATAATGCTTTGTGAAGGTATGAACAGAGCTCCAAGTAGCAGCTTCTAGAATGTCTTTGGTTGGAACTCCTCTGAGAAAGGCTGCTGAGGTAGAGGCAGCCCTGCTAGAATGTGACCTGATTCCCTTGAGTACCATGATGCAAGTAGCAGAAACAAATGCAGTGCTTATCCACTTAGAAATAGTTTGCTTTGATATAGCCTTCCCCTCTGATCCTGAAGCAAATGCCACTAGTAGTTGCTCAGACTTTCTTAGAGATTTGGTCCTGTTTAAGTAGAATCTTAGATGTCTGTGTACATCCAAAGAATGCAAAATCCACTCCCCCTTGTTCTGCGGATTTGGGTAAAATGTTGGCAGGTGAATAGTTTGGTTAAGAGCCACACTGGATACCACCTTAGGCATAAAGGAAGGACTGGTCCTGAGGGACACCCTGTCCAGGTAAAATGTAATAAAAGGATCCACAGCCATGAGGGCCTGTAGTTCTGAAACCCTTCTTGCTGAAGTAACTGCCAAAAGGAAAGCTGTTTTCCAAGATAAAAACTTTATATCCGCAGTAGCTGCTGGTTCAAAAGGAGGCAGGGTGAGTTTTTCCAGCAGAAAATTGAGGTCCCATGCAGGAGATGGTGATCTTCTGGGAGACCTTAAATTTTTGGCCCCTCTAAGATACCGTTTTAGCAGAGGATGAGAAAAGATGGGAGGCTCCGTGCTGCAATGAGCCAAGATGGCAGAGGCATGGATTTTTATTGAAGAAAAAGTTAGGCCCTTGTCAAGCATCTCAGTCAAGTATTGTAAAATCTGAGGGATATTTGGTTTTGCTGTGTCCGTTCCTTGTGCTTGGTTCCAAGCACAGAATCTCTTCCATTTATCAGCATAAGATTTTCTAGTACTAGGCCTTCTGGCTTCCAAAATGACATCCATCACAGATTTACTGAGAGGTGTTGTTTGAATAATTACATGATCAGCCATGCTGCAAGGTTCAGAGTTTGGAGCGGAGTGTGCAGAATTTGATTGTTCTGCCGAGACAGTAGATGAGGTATTTGAGGCAAGTACAAAGGAGGGAGTTGAGACATATTCCTTAGAATGGGGTACCAGTGCTGGCGAGGCCAGTCCGGAGCAATTAGGATCATTTTTGGTTTTTCCTGTCTGACCTTTAGTAAGACCTTGGAGAGAAGAGGCAGAGGGGGAAATGCGTAGACTGATAGGTTTTTCCAACTGAAGGATAGGGCATCCACTTTCCATGTTTGTCTGTGATAAGTCCTTGTGCAGAATTTGTCCAGTTGATAATTTTGGGGGGAGGCAAATAGATCTATGTCTGGGCTCCCCCATTTTTGTGTTACCACGCTGAAGATTTGTGGATCCAGTTTCCACTCGTGCGGGTCCATAAGATTTCTGCTTAGGTCGTCTGCCACAGTATTTTGTTTAACTGGCAGGAGTTGAACTTGAAGATGTAGTTGGTAAGTCAAGGCTGTGTTCCACAATGCCATGGCTAGTCTGCAAAGGGGGTAGGAATGTGTACCCCCCTGCTTGTTTATGTACCACATAACCATGGTATTGTCCGTCTTTATTAGTAGTTGTCCTGGATGAAGTAAGTCCTTGAAGGCTGTCAGGGCATTCTGAACAGCTAGCATCTCTTTCTGGTTGATACGCAGATGCATTTGTTTTGGGCTCCATATGCCCTGAATGCATCTCCCCGCCAGGTGGGCCTCCCAAGCATAGTCTGATGCATCTGTAGTTAGGGTTTGGGTGGTAGGGGGTAGAGTGAATGACTGTCCCTTAATTTGGTGACATGTCTCTGCCCACCAAAGAAACTCCTGTTGTAGGCAGGGAATGAGAGGAATCATTGTTTCCAGACTGTGACAATGTTGACTCCATAAACTATTTAGGTACCATTGAAGTTTCCTCATATGCAGTCATGCATATGGCATTAGTAGAATGCAGGATGCCATAAACCCCAAAGCCTGCAGAATTTGTCTTGCAGACAACTGGGTTTTTGTTGCCATCTGTCTGAAGTATATAGTCAGTTGCCTTTGTTTGTCTGGCGTAAGATAAGCCATCTGGGCAGTTGTATTCAAGCTTGCACCCAGGAATGTAATTTTTTGAGAGGGTACCAGTTGTGATTTCTTTTCATTTATTGTGTATCCTAGGCATGTTAGAAGCCTTTTTACAAATGCCAGATGTTGAAGAAGAATTTCCTTGTTCTCTGCTCGAATGGGACAGTTATCCAGGTAAGGATAAATCTGTATGCTTCTTTGTCTGCAAAATGCAATTACTGGTGCCAGGCACATTGTAAAGACCCTGGGCACAGTAGATAAGCCAAAGGGCAGTGCAGAGAATTGGTAATGCATAAAACCTGCCTTGAAGCAGAGGTATCTTCGGCACAATTCCCTTATTGGGATATGCAGGTATGCCTTTTAAGTCTAGAGTCATAACCAAGCGTTCCTGCCCAGCATAGGCAGTAGCTGTTGTAAAGTCAGCATTTTGAATTTTGGAATGTCCAGGAACGTGTTCAAAATCGATAAGTCCAGTATTGGACGCCAGGCATTGTCTTTTCTGGGTACTAGGAACAGTCTTGAATAAACACCTTGTCCTTTTTCCTGTTCTGGTACTTGTTGAATAGCCCCCATATCCATGAGGGACGTAACTTGTTTCTAAGCCTCTGCCCATTGATTTTGTGGCAGATCTGGCCAACCATTTGGAATTGGCAAAGTATGGAAATGAAATCTGTACCCCTGGGATACTATGTTTAATACCCACTTGTCCTGGGTAATTAACTGCCAATTTTGAGCATGACGTGCTAATTTTCTCCCCAAGGGGCCTGCCTAAAGATAAGTGCTTGATGATGGTAGAGGGAAGTCATTGAGACTGCTTACTGTAGGGTTGTGCTTAGTTTCCTCCAGATTTGGAGGTGGAGGCACCCCATTGCTTTGATCTGTAAGAACCCTGTGATTGGTATTTAGAGCCTTTTGAGCACCTGGATTTGCCTTGAGAGGCTCTGTTGGACACAGGAAAGGAACAATTTTTAGTAGGCGAGTGCCTACCGAATCTGGGTGGCTGCACTTGTAAGAAATATTTTACAGTTTGCATAGATTTAGCTTTGTCTTCCATTTTCTTTAAAACCTCTTCTGCCTTATTACCAAACAGAGTATCATGCTGTAAAGGGGTATCCAACAATTTAGCTTTAACACGATCAGGCAGATTTTGCTCCTTGAGCCAGGCATGCCTTTTAATCACAGATCCAGTAACTGCGGCCCTGCAAGAGGCCTCCAAAGAATCAAAACCACATTGCAAAGTATGCTTTCCAATCTGTGCTGCTGCATGAAATAATTCCTGTAATTCTTTATTTTCCACACAATCAGAAATCAACATCATTTTCTGTTTCAATAAGCCCATAACATGCTGTTGATATTTAAGCATATGAAATTGGCAGTTTAAGGCCCTAACTGCCAAGGTTGCAGACGTATAAACCTTCTTTCCCCATCTATGCAGCACCCTGGAGTCTCTATCAGAGGGGGTAGGATTTTTGGCTGTAGAGGCATTTACACCTTTGGGACCCTGGGAGATAGTTTCAGGATCAGTAGCAGGATTTTTTAATAGAACTTTGTGGGAGTCAGGAACCCTGTAATATCTGTCTGGCTTACTAGGAGCCGGAGGTAGGGAATCAGGAGCCATGCTTGATTCCGAAAACACATCATCAACAATGTCTAATACAGGAGGTATAGCCAAAGGCCTATGCTGAGAAAGAAGGAAATCCCTAAGCATCTTTTTTGATTCGGAGAAATCCTGACTCTCCCAATGAAAATGTTCCCTTAATGTATGCAAAGTTTCTCCAAAATAATAATCCTCGGGAGGAGATGCAGATGGGATGGATTCTTCTGCATCTGGATCCTCATAGGGTGGTATAGAAAATTCCTGATCAGAAGAGGAGACAGAAGAAATAGAAACCTGATCTGAAGATTCATAATCATTGTCTTGCCTAAGCCTCTTAGCAGGGGGAGGTTGGCAACCTCTGATCAAGATAATTTAAGTCCTCAGCCATTTTGATCATCTGTTTTTTAGGCATAGGGGCCTGAGCACGTGGCTCATGCATCATTTTTTTAGACTTAGAAGATATTTTTGATCTTGTTTTTGAAGTTGGCGTCAGTTTTATATAAAAATGTTGAGGCCTGAAAACACCCTCAGAAGCCAGTGCCTGCTCAGCGGCTCCGGACCCATCCAAGGGAGAGACATCCACGGGTTCAATACTCTGAGAATTTTGTGGCATACCGGACTCTGCATGGGTCTCGGTAGAAGCCTGCGACTCAAACGTAGCAGTTATCAGGGGCTGCAAAAGCACCTCACTGAGTACCGGCAAACCGGTGACTGGCTTAGGAGAAGCTCGACAGTCTGTCTCTGTCTTTTTCTTTGCGTTTTTTTGTGAACTCTGGTAGTCAGATTGCTAACAGGCGACATTTCAGGGTAATTAAATCTGGATCCAAAATATTTTGAAGCAAAAATATACAAACGCTTAATAGTGCGTTGGTTAAATCTAGCATAAAACCGACAGCAAGGCACGTTATGATCTGGGCCTAGGCAAGGAATACAGTGTGTGTGTGTTGTCTTTCGGCTTTTCCTGGTTAGGGGTTGCCACAGCGGAACTCTGGTCTGCTAACAACCTTCAATGAAGGTACGCCCATTTACGCATGTCTCCACACAGAAGACGCTCTAGCTGAGAATCGAACAGGACAACGTCTTACTGTGAGGCGACAACGTTACTGCAGCACCACCACCACAGTCTGTACAAATGAAAATCCTTATGAGGTATTTGCTTCCCACAAGTAATGCAATTATTAACTTTTACTGACACCGGTAAGGAGCAAGAAAAAGTTTCCCCAACGGGGTACTTAGCTTTAGTTGAAGACTTCGGTTTTGAAACTCGAATGCAAAAATTTCAGGAGTCAGCCGACCGGCACTTGCGAACTGCTTCTGCTTCGGGCACTGCACGGCAAGAAAGACTGAATAAAATGGCGTCAGCTGCATGTTTAATACCCCTGAAGACCTGACGTCATGGAAGAGGAGACAGCAACCGACGCAGGACCCAAGACGTTGTTATTCAGGCCGACTGTGGGCAACCTGCCAGTAGATTACCCAAATGTAATGACTGCAACAGTGAAACACAAAGAACATCATCATTTAAATACCTTTTTAAAAAAGTCACCTGCTTAAAAATAAAATCACATAATTAACTCTCTTGTTTCTTTCTTCATGTTCAGTTTTAAAAAATGTAAGCAATGCAAAGGGATCTGGTTAAAAGAGCATGACAAAAGAAGAAAAAAATAGTGTGCTTTTTCTCATTCTTGCATAGGGAATGACTGGGTTAAAGCCATTAGCTTTATAAAAGTAACAGGTTTTAACAGAAAGAAAAGTAAATGATAAAGAAAACTGAACATTATAAGGTCTTTTTCTAGTAAACAGTCCTTTATTTGGTTCTCATGTCATTTGCAGACAATCTGAGACAGAAAAATGGCTTGGAGAAAATATTTTCTGAAAACATTCAAGCGTTCTTCCAGCTGGAAGAGCTATAAAGATAAAGCAAAACCAAACAGCATTTAATATCATGCGTCTTAACATGGATAATCTTTCTTTCATTTTAGCTAGAGTCTGTGTGTGACTGTCAGTTTTGAACTTCTGTTCCTATTAGGGGATTAAATCTTCAACATTTGAAGATGTACATAGTTTTTTTGTGTTATTATTAAGTTAGTACATTTTTAGGAGGTATTGGGGTGTGTGTGTATTTTTATTTGAGAGTTTTCGATAAAACAAAAAGTTCTGCAAGATGTGACATAGGAGATGACAAGAAACAACCATACAAAACACTAACCTGCCAATCACTGCATGCATGTAACACAAAAGCTAAAACTAGACGTTTACCAAAAAAGCTGTTAAACATAAACAGTAGGAATAATAATCACTAAAGAATATGATTCTTTGTATAGTGTCTTTAAATGTTAATGTTCTCAAAGACAAATAAGAAAAAGAAAGAGTAGTGAGCTATATTAAAAATGTAGAGTGCAAATAGGTATTCTAGAGGAGACACACTTGGAAAGTAATGAGCATGTGAATTTGATAAAGAAAGGTTTTCAGGATGGTTATTCATCAGAATACCTGGGGCAAAGGAAGAGAGGAGTAATTATACTAATTGCAAGAGGAGCTCCAATAAAAACAGAAGAGGAAAAAAGACAATAATGGTAGATCTGTAGTACTAAGGGGCTACTGGCAAAGGAGGAAGATCACACTGGCATGCATTTATATTCCACAGAGAACTGCTATAATGGAGCTAAAGAAAATTCTGGGAGAAACAATCAGCTTTCAGCAATGAATATTACTTATAGGTGGAAACTGGAATTTGATTTGCAACAATGAAGATGTGTCTGAAGGGCTCAGAAAGAGGAATATAACCAAGGAGTGTAGATTTTTTAAAGAAATCTATGAAAATATTTGATAGAGAAGATGTGAATTCAGTACTAGGAATTCAAAGTGAATTTACATATTATTCCCCAAGATACAAAACTGGACTAGGCGAGATAGAATTTACATTTCACAGGGACATGAGCATTTCATTTAAGATCTTGATATGTACCCAATAACTATTTCAGATCATGTACCAATAATAACTAAATAAAAGCACAGGTAAAAAAACAAAAATGAGGCACTGGCTCTTTCCCACCTATCTGAAAACAGAGGAATTTAAAGAACGGGTAGTGGAAATTATTCAGGAGCTATTAGAGAAGATAGACACTTCTTCTGAAAATACAGCTAAGGATTGGGATAAAATTAAAGTGAAATTTAAAAATTGGGAGGAAATAAAAGAAAGGGAGTTATGGTTAAGAAGTAACAAGAATTATTTAGAGGGACTGATAAATATTAAAGTATTGCAAATTTGGGAAATCTCACGTAAGAGCAACTGCAGAATGCTAAACAGAAAATAAGGGAGTACCTCAATAATATGCATGAGTATAGATAATTACTGCTAAGCAATTGTTTTTTGACAATAACTCTAGAGCACAAAACGTTTAGCACAATGACTCAGGCAACAGAAAGTAGAAAGGGTTGTCACCAAGCATAGGAAGCCTTTAACAAGGGGTCCTGTAGAAATATTATTAGAAATATTTCAGAACTTCTATGAAAAGTCTGCATAAAGCAGAGAAACATGGAAATCAAAAAAGGTACAATTGAAAATGTTTATGGAAGAATTAAATATGCCAAGGTTACAGGGAGAGGAGACTCAGTTACTAACAGGATAGGAGGAGATGAGATAAAACGGTGATGTACAACCAATCTACAGGAAAGTCCCCAGGAATGGATGGTATTCTTGCAGAAGTTTGGAAGCTAGGAGGGAAAAAAAAACCTATAAAGATTTGGAAGGTTTTGTTTAACAGTACTTCAAGAGGAGGAGAAGTACCAACTTCCTGGAAGAAAGAGGTGGTAGCTGTAACACCTAAAAGGGGTAAAGGCTCAACAGATCCAGCTTCCTACAGGCCCATTTCAATACTAAACCATGATTATAAAGTGTTTATGTCTACAATGGCTAAAAAAATAGCAAAAGTGATGCCAAAATTGATAGATATTGATCAATGTGGTTTTGTGGAGGGAAGGCAACCATTTGACAACATAAAAGTACAGTTTTGTACCTACCATAAATGTAGATGTTCGAGTGCTAATACAGCTGCAGTCATAACAGATGGGTTGTCCTGCCGTCAGGCGGGTCCTCGGTCGGCCGAATTCCAAAGTCTAGGTCCGGCGTCGGTTGCCGTCGCTTCTTCCCTGACGTCTGTGCGACAGGGGTATAAAGGAACCAGCCGACGCCATTTTCTTCAGTTTTTCTTGCCCCAGATGTCAGGTTCCCCCAGAAGGAAGGCAATACATAAATTTGTGTAATAATGCAGTGCAATATAATCAAAATAACAGTAGTTGCAAGCAAATACATCATAAATGAATACCCCAATCAGGTTGTATGAGGATGTGTTAGCCTATAGGCCTGTCCCAAGAGGGGAAGGAGGGAGGGAAACCTGGACTGCAGCTGTATTAGCACTCGAACATCTACATTTAAGGTAGGTACAAAACTGTTCTATGTTCATCGTGCATACAGCTGCAGTCATAACAGATGGGTAGAATCCCAAAGCTAAGAAAGGGGTGGTAGGCACTAGGTGGAACTAGGAGGAGCCAAAATGCCCTGCAAGACTGCAGTGGCAAAGCCTGCTTTAGACTTGGAGTATAATGGTAGGTTGTAGTGCTTGGAGAAGGTATGCACAGAACTCCAAGTGGCTGCTTCCAAAATATCCTTGGTAGGAACTCCTCTGAGGAAGGCTGCAGAGGTGGCTGTGGCCCTGGTGGAATGAGTTCTAATGCCTGTAGGTACAGTTTTGCCATGAAAGGAATAGCAAAAGCGTATGCAGTGGGCTATCCATTTTGAGATTGTCTGTTTGGAAATTGGCTTTCCTTGAGCTCCCACCGCATAGGCCACAAAGAGCTGCTCTGATTTTCTGAAAGGCTTTGTTCTGTCCAAATAATAACACAGTTGTCTGTGGATGTCCAAGGAGTGTAGTAATCTCTCCCCTTTGTTTTGAGGATTAGGATAAATAGTAGGTAAATGTATGGCCTGATTTAAAGCTACCCTGGATACCACTTCAGGCATAAAGGATGAGTTGGTTTGTAAGGAAACTCTGTCCTGATGGAAGATGATAAAAGGCTGGACAGCCATGACAGCCTGTAGTTCTGAAACTCTGCGAGCTGAGGTGATAGCCAGAAGGAAAGCTGTTTTCCAGGACAAATATTGCAAATCTGATGAGGCAGCTGGCTCAAAGGGAGGCAAGGTCAGTTTTTCCAGAATGAAATTAAGATCCCAAGCAGGTACTGGTTGTTTCCTTGGAGGTCTTAGATTCTTAGCCCCTCTGAGGAACTGTCTTAAGAGAGGGTGAGAGAATAAAGGTGGATCAGTGTTGTATTCTGCAGAAATGGCTGAGGCATGGATTTTGATGGAGGAGAAAGAAAGTCCACTGCTTAGCAGTAGAGCCAAATATTGTAGTATTTGAGGTAAATTCAGTTTTCCAGGATCCTGGCCCTTTTTCTCATTCCAGACACAAAAACGTTTCCATTTTGCGGAGTAAGCTTTTCTAGTTGATGGCCTTCTGGCCTCCAAAATGACATCCTGCATCTCCTTGGAGAGTAGGGCCTGTTGTGATGCTAAGGAATCTTCCATGCGGCTAGATTGAGTGTTTTTAGCTGGCTGTGAAGAGTTTTGAAGCTGTGCTGAGTCAGAAGAAGAGGCATTAGAGGCAGGGTCCATGGTGGGGAATGAGTCAGGCTCCTCAGGAGTGGGTACCAGTGTTGCCTTGGCCAGTCCGGAGCAATGAGAATCATGTTTGGTCTGTCTGCTCTGGTTTTCAATAGAACTTTGGGCAGCAGAGGAAGAGGTGGGAAGGCATAAACTGTCATTGATGTCCAACTGAAAGAGAGAGCGTCCACTCTCCAGGCCTTTGGATGGAAGATCCTTGAGCAGAATTTTGTCAATTGATGATTTTTGTGGGAGGAAAAGATATCTATGTCTGGCCTTTCCCATTCTTGGATTATTTCTGTAAAAACTTTTGGATGCAATTTCCATTCGTGTGGATCTGTCATATTCCTGCTTAAGTTGTCTGTCAGCGTGTTTTCCTTGCCTGGCAAGTACTGTGCTTGTAGTTCCATTTGTAAGTCCATGGCCATGTTCCAAAGTGACATGGCCAGTCTGCATAGGGGGTAAGAATGTGTTCCTCCCTGTTTGTTTATGTACCACATAACTGTGGTGTTGTCCGTTCTTATCAATAGTTGACCTGGTTGTAGAAGGTCCTTGAAAGCTATAATAGCATTTATTACTGCTAGCATTTCTTTTTGATTGATGTGAAGGTGGTTTTCTTTTTGGGACCATTTGCCCTGAATGCACCGATCTGTCATGTGCGCCCCCTAGGCGTAGTCCGAGGCGTCTGTTGTGATGACTTGATTTGCTTGAGGCCTGCTGAATGGAAGACCTGTGTTTGTTTGACATGCTTGAGCCCACCACAGAAATTCCTTTTGCAGACATGGAATTAGTGGTATTATTGTTTCCAAACTGTGGCTGTGTTGAGACCATATGTTTTTCAGGTACCATTGTAGTTTCCTCATATGCAGCTTTGCACATGGGATTAGTAAGATGCAAGATGCCATGAATTCCATAGCCTGCAGGATTTTCCTTGCAGTCAGCCTGGTGCAATTTGCTAGTGTTCTGAAGTATTGAATTAGTTGCTGCTGCTTCTCTGGTATGAGGTAGGCCATCTGGGTGTTTGTGTCCAAATTGGCACCCAGGAAAATTATCTTCCGAGAGGGTATTAGCCTTGATTTCTTTTTGTTGACTGTGTATCCCAGAGAGTTCAACAACATTATTACATAAGCCAGATGTTTCAGAAGAATGTGCTTGCTGTCCGCTTGGATCAGGCAGTCGTCCAAATAGGGGTATATTTGTATCTCTTGAAGTCTGCAGTAGGCAATTACTGATGCCAGGCATTTCGTGAATACTCTGGGTGCAGTAGATAAGCCAAAGGGCAATGCAGAGAATTGATAATGGGTTGAACCTGCAAGAAATCTGAGGTACCTTCTGCAATTTTGTCTGATTGGGACATGCAGGTATGCCTCCTTGAGGTCCAATGTTACCAGCCAAGACTCCTTGCCCAGCATGGGAAGAAGTTGCTGTAGAGTGAGCATCTTGAATTTTGTGCAGTAGAAATGTGTTTAGGATGGATAGGTCCAAAATAGGTCTCCAATCTTTTCCCTTCCTTGGCACCAGAAATAGCCTGGAATAAAAACCTTGACCTTGTTCGTGCGTAGGTACCTCTTATAGGTTCATAGGTTTATACTAGGCTATCTGCCCTAAGGCATTTATAAGCCTAGCCCAAAGTTTTGTGGCTTACGCCACGCCTTATATGACAAAATACTGTACCCATTAGTTTGTTATGCCTCTGTCCAGCAGTGACACAGAGATGATTCCCGGGGTAAACCTACGATCTCCCATCCACAGGTCAAGATTTCTCTTGAACAGAGCCAGCGAGGTGCTCTGCCTCACATGGACCGGGATTTTATTCCACAGCATAGGGAGTCTCCGAGTGATAAATCTATCCCTCCAGCACGTCCTATTTATATCCGTGCTAAGGTTTAAGTCGCTTGCTCTAGTGGTTTTGGTGGATTTGGATTTTTTGAGGTGGAGCATGTCCATTAATTCCGGGTTGGACATGGCCTTGTATGTCAGGCACGTGTCACCTCTGAGCAGATGGTATGCGACTGAATAGAGCTGGAGTTTCTTCAATCTGGCAGCATATGACAGATTTTGGCGTCCCTTTATCCTTTTGGTGAGGAACTTTTGGGGTCTCTCCAATTGCTGCAGATGTCGGGTGAGATACATCCTGAATGGGGCACTGTACTCAATCATTGGTCTGATAAGTGAAGAGTACAGGGGAACAATTACCTCACTAGATCTGGATGTGAATCCCTTCATGATCAGGTGGGCAATGTAGAAGGTCTTTCTAACCACTTTAGCAACGTGAGTGTCAAAAGAAAGGCCACTGTCAACCTGGGTCCCCAGGTCCCTGATAACCTCTTCTGTGCTTAGTGGATTGCCACCTATATGGTAGCTTGGGGTTACCTTGTTTTTCCCGAAGGGTATGACTATACATTTTTTGGCGTTTAACTTCAGGCCATGGCTCTGGCACCAGCTATCTGTTTCTGTGAGTCCCTTCTGAAGGATATCCGTGTCCGATGCACTTTCCACTATGGCGCCCAGTTTGCAGTCGTCTGCAAACTTTGTCAGCCAAAGTCCTCCCATGTTGGCCTGTACTTCTGAGAAGTAGATGCCGAACAATAGGGGGCCAAGGACCGAGCCCTGTGGGACACCACTTGTGACCGGCTTGGAGTCTGACATAGCGCCAGCAACTCTAACCCTGTGGGTTCTGTCCTTAAGCCAGTTTGCAACCCATCTTGTGACATATGGGTTTACATTTAAGCTGGTAAGTTTTTCTACAATACCCGAGTGGGGTATTGTGCCGAAAGCCTTTGCAAGGTCAAGGTAGGCTGTATGGACTGCCCTTCCCTCATCAATGGCCTTGGTGACTGTTTCGAAGAAGTCGACCAAGTTCAAAAGGCATGATCTGCCCTTGACGAAGCCAAACTGGGTCGGGTCCAATGTCTGCAATGTTTATGAGATCTGTAATTTGCCTTTGTGCCTGTGCCCTTTGATTGTGCGGCAGGTTTGGCATGCCTCTCATTTTTGGAAGGGTGTGAAAATGGAATTTGTAGCCTCTGTTTATAATGTCCAGGATCCATTTGTCCTTTGTGACAATATGCCAATTTTTTGAAAATAATGCCAGCTTTCCTCCTAAGGGGGCTGCCATTTGAGACTTGGTTGGCATGCAAAGGGGAAAGTCATTGGGTTTGCTTTCTGAAAGATTGTGAGTTATCCTCACCATCTCTTTGTGCAGGAGCTTGCCATTGTCTGCCTCTAAACGATCCTTGGGATTGTCCTCTGCCCCTCGGGCGCCTGTATCTGCCTCTTTGGGGTCTGTCCGTGGCAGGAAAGGACCAGTTTTTGGAAGGCCAATTTCTACTAAAACGTGGGGGTTGTACCTGTAGGAATTCTTTCACAGTTTGCATTGATTTAGCCTTTTCCTCCATTTTCCTTAACACCTCCTCAGCAATAGCACCAAATAGTACATCCTTTTGAAGAGGGGCGTCTAGTAATTTTGCTTTGACATGATCAGGTAAGGCTTGTTCCTTGAGCCAGGCATGCCTACGTATGACCGATCCTGTAACAGCAGCTCTACATGAGGCCTCTAGAGCATCAAAACCACATTGTAAGGTATGCTTACCCACTTGTTCTGCACTATGCATCAAATCCTGCAACTCCTTCAAGTCTGGTTGTTCAGGTTGTGACATTTTACTTTTCAATTGTGATAACAAAAACTGTTGGTATTTTAGCATATGAAACTGACAGTTTAAGGCCCTCATGGATAAGGTAGCCGAGGTATATATCTTTTTTCCCCACCTTTATAAGGATCTGAAGTATCTCTCGGAAGGTAGTGGATTTTTAGCAATGGAGGCCTTAACTCCCTTGGGGCCCTGTGAGATGGTTTCTGGGTCAGCAGCATGGCTTTTGTATAGAAATTGGTGTGAGTCAGGAACCCTGTAGTACCTGTCAGGCTTAACTGGGGCTGGAGGTAGAGAGTCCGGGTTAAGGCAAGCCTACGAGTAAACATCATCTAGGATGTCCAAGACAGGAGGTATAGCCAGAGGCCTGTGCTGAGGTAGCAAGAGAAATTCCCTGAGCCTTTTCTTGGAATCTGAATAATCTTGGCCTTCCCAGTGGAAGTGTTCCCTTAAGGTATGCAAAGTTTCCCCAAATGAGTAATCCTCTGGGGGGGAGACAGAAGGGATGGACTCCTCCGCATCAGAGTCTTCAAAAGGGGAGTAAGAATGTTCCTGATCATCAGAATGCTCTGAAATAATGGAGCCCTGATCAGAGGAGGGGGAATCTTCCTCCACTCTGGGCCTTTTGTCCGGTGGGGGCTGAGAACCTCTGATAAGAGTAATTAAATCCTCAGCCAATTTAAGCATCTGTTTCTTAGGCATGGGGCCTGGAGATGGGCCCTGTGTAGCTGGTCTCTTAGAGTGCATGGTTGCTTTAGACTTTGTGAAAGCCTTGATGGAGAAAGAAGAGGAAGGTCTGAAGACACCTTGAGTGGAGGTGGACCTGTCCACATTCTGAGTTTCAACGCCAAGAGTGGCTTCGGTATCTGTAGTTGGGGTGTGGGCCGAGGAGCCTGCGACCTCGGGCACAGGAGACACCGTCAAAGAAGTGTCGTCGGTAGTCAGGGGCTGCGTAGGCGCCTCGCTGAGAACCGGACCACGTGTAGTCGGCTTTGGCGTGGTGTCGGTAGAGGCCGCGGACCTCGTGTGTCGGTCCTTGTCTTTGCGTTTTTTAGACAAAACCGGAGTCGGAGTATCCGACGACATAGTATAGTTAAATGCTTTTCCAAAATAATGCTGGGCGAACTCCGCCCGACGCTTAATAGTGCGTTTGTTGAATGTAGCACAAAAGCGACAGACCGAGACGTCGTGGTCTGGGCCTAAACAAGGTATACAGAGGGAATGGAAATCCTTATGCGGTATTTGCTTCCCACAAGAAATACAATTATTAACTTTGTCTGACATCGGTCTGAGGCAAGAAAAGTTTCCCCAACGGGGTACTTAGCTTTTAAGAAGACTTCGGTTTCCAAATTTTCGTAATCTCAGGTGCTGGCCGACCGGCACTTGCGAACTGCTTCTGCTTCGGGCACCGCACGGCAAGAAATACTGAAGAAAATGGCGTCGGCGGCTGGTTCCTTTATACCCTTGTCGCACTGACATCAGGGAAGAAGCGACGACAACCGACGCCAGACCTAGACTTTGGAATTCGGCCAACCGAGGACCCGCCTGACGGCAGGACAACCCATCTGTTATGACTGCAGCTGTATGCACGATGAACATCAGAACAGTGATGATCCGGAGGGAAGCAGAATGTAAGGAAATACCACTGTTGCTGGTGGGTCTTGATACAGAGAAAGCATTTGAGAGTGTACGCTAGGATTTTATGAGCAAAACAATGTAAGCATTCACATTCCCTGATAAAATTATAAGGTTGATTAGGAGGATATATGAAGGATCGGAGGTGAAAATTAAACTGGGTAGGTCCTCTCTGATAACCTGTGCATGGGAAGAGGAATCAGCAGAGGTGTCCTTTCTCCCCTTTGTTATTTGCATTACATTTACAACCACTGACAAAGAAAATAAGGGACTCAGAAATTCAAGGATATAACTGGTATGGCCAGTCAAGAAATGTTGGCTCTATTTGAAAAAGACATTATTTTATACCAGACAAATCTAGAAAGGGACATTACAGTGCTGCAGAACATACCAAGAGAGTTTCAAATCTCTTCAGGATACAAAATTAATGAAGCTAAAACAAAAACAATAGTGGTAAATTATGTACCCACATATGAATTGGTTCAGCAATATCCATATTTATAGGAACATGATAAAATTAAGTATTTAGGAGTATAGATTAAAAACGATAATGGAGTGACAGCTAAGGATATGTGGGAGGAGTCTAAACAAAAGATAATACAAAAACTGAAAAAAAATGGAAGTTCTGTTATACGGATATTGATAGTAAGATACAAGCAGTTAAAATATTTTTAGTCCCTTTAGTCTTGTACACTGGTCAGGGGTGGCCACGGTGGTGCAGCGGTTAGCATTGTCGCCTCACAGCAAGAGGTTCTCCGGTTCGATCCTCGGCTGGGGCGCCTTCTGTACGGAGTCTGCATGTCCTCCCTGTAGTCATGTGGGTTTCCTCCGCGTGCTCCGGTTTCCTCCCACATCCCAAGGACATGCTGTAGGTGGACTGGAGACTCTAAATTGGCCCTAGGTGTGAGTGCGTGCATGTGTGTGCCTTCTGTGGAAGGTTGGGCGCCGGGCTGGCAACTCAACACCGTAAAACTCCGCTGCCAATCATGAGCGAACAGGTGATCCGCTGTGGAGACCCCTAACTGGGAAAAGTTGAAAGAAGAAGAAGTCTTGTACACTGGTCAGGCATATTTTTTATCAACCAGAGGAGAAGCTGTGGACAGCAATTAATAAAGAGGTGAAGGATTTTATCTGGGAGGGGAAGATGGCAAGAGTCAAGTGGGATAAGCTTATTCTTCCAAAAGAACAGGGCAGATTGGGATTACCTGAGTTGAAGGAGTATTTCAGAGCAACACAACTATGGCTCCTATACATAGCACAAGAAAAAAAACTAACTCGAAGAGGAAAGAGATGATGATGAAATGCATCGTCCAAACATTGGATGCAAACCTTTAAGGGGAACAACAATAATCATACAGAATATTACATTCATAAAGTAGCAGAAGGTCTTCTAAGAACTAAGCCAACATGGGAATAGAGAAAGGAGATTCTGCCAGCAGGGATGACTGCAATTAGGAATACAGACAATAAGCAAGAAGGGACAGGAATATATTGGAGAAAACTGGCAAAGGAACCAAGGCACTGAGAACACACTGCAAATTACTAGAGAGAAAAGGTAATAGAATGGGAGGATGCCAAGAACTTACTTGGACTGCAGGCTAGAGATTGCCTTCCATATCAAGGATTGACATCAAAGTACAGTGAAGAGAAAGAAATTGGGGGGGGGGGTTCTTGAAAGACCAGCACTAGTAGAGTTTTTAGTAGAATCAAGAACAGAAGTTGCCATTAAGAAAGAAAGAAAGAAATAGTACAGCATATAAAATATTTCATGATAGCTATAAGAATCAATCAGAGGAGGTTAGGAAGAACTGGAAAGAGAGATTAGATAAACAATTCACAAAAACAATAGGGGGATATATGTATGTTTACCAAATATGCAACAAAATCTAGAAGATTTGCGGTCTTTACCTGAAGTGTTTGCATAGTTATTTTTATTCCCCAAGCAGACTTCAAAGAATTTTTCCTCAAGCAGACAGCAAATGTTGGAGGTGTGATGGAGAAGAAAGGGGTAACTGGGAACATATTTTCTGAGAGTGTAATGAGTTGACAAACTGGAGTAACTAGGGAAATGATTTTTTTGAGCTATGATACAGAATCAGAATTGCCTAGACATAGTAAGGCCTTGTTGAGTCTAATTATGATGGCTGCCAAAAAGGCAATTACTAGAAAATGGAACTCAAAGTATAAATTGACTTTACTAGAAGTAGCAAAGATAGCAATAGAGATAAAACAACTGGAACTGGGACAATTAGAAAAGGGTGGGAGCAAATTACACTTTGAAATTTGGGATCAATACATGCAGAGGAGGAACAAGTTTTAAAAGAAGGCTGGACATGAATAAGCAATATAATGGTTGACTAACAATGACTGGATATGTTAAAAATGATGTATAATGTTTGCAGCTACAGTTGTGTCAGCACAGTTTGGAATGTACAATGCTTACAACTGAGATTGTGTCGTTATGGTTTACTTTCATTTATATAAATGTAACACTGCCTACGTCATACATGATAATTTAACAACAATTCTATTTGTTTATCTTATGCCCAGATACAATGTTAATCTTATTTACAGATAGCGTCATTACAGCAACAGCACCAGTCTTGAAAGTTCAGAATCAGCATACCAGAGGATGTTTAAGTGCGATCATATTCTTTCCTTTCCACTTTGTTTCAAACATCTCCAAGAAGTAAGCACATCGTGCACTGAGAATGCAGCGGTGGGCACAGAACGACTCACCATGCACAATAAAAACAACATCACTGTGGATACCTTGCTCCAGTAACCTAGTTTGAAACAAGGAACAGAAACATCTTATTATTTTGGTTAATGAAACAAAAACGAAAAAAAAAAAGTGTGTTGTTAAAAGCAAAATGAAAACAAACAAATTGGTAATTAATGGAAATTCCAGCTACATAAATATCAAGCTTAGAGATGGAAAGTTATTTCCTCAGTATCTAGTAGTTATGGGCTCACACACTCATGCATGCATTTTCTAACACCTGTTTCATCACATAAAAGGATGTAAGCCACAACCAATCTTAGCAAGCAAAGGGCATAATGCTGAGGACCAGTCCACCAACCCATCACTAGATGGATGACGCACACACACACAATTCAGAAAATCATCAATTCACCTACTGACAAAAGCAGTGACCCAATCAAAAGTCCATGAGGATGCATGCATCAAGCAAACACCTCACAGGACAGCAACCAAGCAGGAACCAAGGTGGACATAAGAAATGAACATGCAAAAATAAAAGTTATGCACTCACCAGAACTATGCATCTGTGTTCTCTCCCTCTGTATTTCTTCAACCAATAGAGGTTTGGACCTGACCTCGGATCAGACTTCAACCACTTCACTAGAATTTGGCTACACAATTCAACCCCCCCCCCCCCCTTCACTATCCATAATCCTATCTTCTGAAATAGCTTGGATCAAGTTTGCCTTTTAGTTAACATACCAATTATACCAAAAATACACCTGGCTATAAGCATAATCTAAATTAAGTTGAATATTAGCTACAGTAGAAGGAGGAGAAGAAGAGTGGAGCTCATCCATCAAGGTGGACAGGAAATACTCCTCAGGACATACTAGGAGCCCACTTAAAAAGAAGTTATAAAATAGGAGGGGGCTGGAGGGCAGGAGGTTGAGGAAGGATGAAAACAGACAATGCAGATGCATAGTTACAGTGAGTATACAACTTTTATATCTGATGTTGTCTTTTTCATCCATTTCTCAACGGATGGGACAGAAACCCCAGCTACAGTAACCCTTGGTGGCCCTCAATGAAGGATGTTCTAGAGTACATTGGAACCAAATGCTGCCCTATTCCTAGATAAGATGTCCAACTTGTAATGAGCTATAAATGTATGAGCAATGGACTATGTGGCAGTTGTCATCTATTGACACTCTGGACCACAAAGCAGATGATGTGGCCATAGAGCTGGTAGAATGAGCTTTAGACGGTTTAGGTAATGTCAATCCTTTGTATTTCTTTTGTCTGTAATAATAATCAGTGAGCCATCTAGCTTTAGTTACTTTTGATACTACCTTGCCCAATTTAGCTTTGGAAAAAAGAGACAAACAATTGGTCTGACTTTCTGAAATCTCCAGTTCTGTGAATATATAACCTAAGCTGTCTGTGAACATCCAACAGATGCAATATCTTTTCTCCCTTGTTGGAAAAACATGGAAATAAACTGGTAGATTGATGGACAGGGTTGATAACGGTCTCGGATGCCACTTTGGGTGGAAAAGAAGGGTTAGTCTGAAGGGATATCCTAGCCTTAGGAAAAATCAGATACAGTGGCTGCGAAGAAAGTGCCTAGTGTTCGAACACTTGTCTAGCCAATGTAAAGGTGATCAGGAAAAAGATTTTCCATGATAAGAACTTTAAGTCTACCTTGACTGAAGACTGAAACAGACGCTGGGTCAAAGCTTGAAGAAGTGCTGTTAAATTCCACAGAGGAGTGAGGTCCTTAATGGGAAGTCAAAGTAAAAAGATAACTTACATAATCTCAGACAGGCCAAAAAAGAACTATTTTCACCCAAGTGATCATTAGAAATGGCAACAAGTTGAAACTTAACTTCAAGTAAACAGCTCCATTACTGAAAATGGAAGCAAGGAAGTCAAGAACAGCTGGGACAGTTGTCCCTGGAGGGCCCAAATAGAAAACCTTTTCTATTTGCTCTTATAAATCTTTCTGACAGAAACTTCTGGGATGATGTAAGGATGTGATGAACTAGGGAAGAAAGACTGGAATGTCTAGCCATCACTGGAAATGGAGAAACCATGCTGTCAGTTTGAGGGTTTAAATATCCAGGTGAGGCATCCCGGACGGGTGAGACAGAAGGTCCTGAGAAGGATAGAACACCCAGGGAGGGTGAATTCGGTGAGGCCACTGGAAGGGAAACCACACCTGTCGAGGCCAGAATGGTGCAATGAGGATTACCTTGCTCTTCCACTGAAATGCTTTCTGAAGAAACGCGTGATTGGGGTACCAGGGGACCAACTGTGAATCAGAGAGTCTGGAGGAATCAGGGCAAAATACCTGCTTTACTTGGAACTAAGGGGAGAATGAGAGAGATCACAGCATTGTTGGCCCCATTGGCAAAAAACATTTCCGCCACTAACAAATTGAGAGATGACTTATGAGGAAGTAAAATGGACCTGCTCGGTCTTCCCCAGAATGTGAGTTGCCAATAGAAAACAGCCAGAAGAGACTGCCCATTGCCACACTCTCACTGCCATTTGACATAGGGGCTAGTACCAGTTTCTCCCATTTGTTGACGAATCATACCACCAGCATGCTGTCTGTCTAAATAGCAAACATCCCTAGAGAAAGAACATCTTGAAATGCCTGCAAAGCCAACAGGACTGTTCTCATTTCTACAATATGGTGTGAAGATTGACCTCAAATTGAGACCACATGTCTTGGACTTCCTTTCCAAGTGTTATGGGACAAGATCAGCTTATTAAAACATATATTAATTTCACTTTAATTAAGGATTCTATAATATGATTGTTAAAAGCAAATATAATTTGTAAGCAGGACTGTGGAAAAATACAGCTTCATAATCTGCAGTTACTGTTGTGTTTTAACTGCATTCTTTTAATATGCAACAAGGAAAAGTGTTGTAGGAGCAGAGGCATGTTAGAGGGACGTTAATTACCGTAAAAAGAATTTGTTAGCCTGACTCCTCTAGGCTAGGAGTCTGTTGTTGCTAGGAAAGGACTGAAATATCCAAGATCAGAAAACAAGACCCTTGATGCAGGCGGGTCATGTAAAGGAAAGTGTTCACGTGAAGTCCGAGGCGAGAATCACAAGGAATGAGAACATTTTATAGTCATTGATTTGCTGCAGTTATTGTAAACGTAAAAGTCTGCATGGCTGATTTGATAAGAAAGTGTATAAAAGATGCAGTTTTTCTAAGTTCAGAGAGACTGATTTTCCAACTGCTATGAAGATAGTCTCCCAGCATTGTAAATAAAAGATTTCTGTTTGCACGTCCTGATGTGTTGTTCCTGACTGAAGGTATACAAGGTAAATTCTTAATGTTATTTATTTTCTACTTTTAACATTATGGTGTCGTGCTGTGGATCTGAACTTTGGTATTGCTGCAAGGCAGTTCTGGAATAGGGCCCATCACAGATTTTCTGTGAATTCCACACCGCTTTCTATGGAACAGTCAGAGATTCAGCTGTGTAGCTATGAATGGTGTGCAAACATACTAGAATTGGCAGGGAAATTGTTTTGTAAGGGAAATGGGTTGGCTTGTTTTTTTCTCTTTTAGACAATTTTAGCAAAATGTAGAATAATCGAATGACTGTTTTTGTTTGACTGCGTTGTTTGTAAGGTATACAAAGTAAAAGTGGGAAGACCCCACAGCTAATGAGACTAGTAAATGTATGTGTGCAAACAGTAAAGGACCAATTAACACAAGGAGGCACCTTGTGTCAAGGGCAGTACCCTCAGGATTGAAATGTAAGAGATATGAGAAATGTTTTATTCTGTCAATGTATGAATGAGAGAAAAGAAAAGAAAGAAAAAGAGAAAAGGTTAAAGATAAAACAAGTTCATGAGCCCACAGCATGATTGGGACGCATACTATAAACTGTTAAAACAAGTTCATGAGCCTACAGCATGATGGGACATAGAAGTATGCATTGTTAAAATAAATTCATGAGCCCATAGCACACTGGGCGGTAAGTGTGATTGCGTGGAAGTACCCTCAAAGGATCCAAAAGAGTGGTCAGTTATGGACACAGTACCTATCCCCCCTGTTATCCTGATCACAATGCTGGAGCTGTAACTCTTGAGCTCCCGCAGTGACAAAAGCAAGGGGGTGCTGTGGGAAAAGGCTGATCGAAACCTCTCCTCTGTTGTTGGATGCTGACAGACTTCCTATCCTTCCCACTCTGTATGGTGTGTGGACTACTACAGCTATTTTCTGTCCTCGAAACTGCCAGGATCCAGGATTTGTAAGGTAAGCCTATCATTTTTTTAATTTATTTTATTATTTACAAACTAAGAAAAATGGGAGCAAAGATAAGCACGCAAGAACAAATCCCTGAAAAGGGAACACCTGCATATTTTTTTGTATTTTTAACAATGGGAAAGAAAGTTTAAGTATTTGCATGACTGGCTCCAGCTTACTAAGAATTGTTCTGGTGGGGTATTTCCATTAAATGGAACTTATGATAAGACTAAATTGATGACAGTGAAAGAAATTTTGGGAAAAAAGAAAAGCAAAGTAAATGGGGAACATATGACAGCATTTTATTCTTGGTACAGTGAAGCACTTAAAGGGGAAAAAGAGTCAGCATTAAGAAGGCTGCATAATGCTAATAAGAAATTGTTGCAACAAGAAAAAGAGGTTAAAAAATGCAGTACAGACCAGTAAAAAAAGGGATCCCTTAATCCAGTCTTAGCAGGTTTGGAACAAACTGAGGCTGGCCAAAAAGCAGAAACTTCTAAAGAGGGTAATAATCCTCCAGCAGCAACTGCACCCCCACCCCCCTATGCGCAGGTATGGGTACCTTCTGTACAAGCCTCTGCTGTTTCTCAGACCCCTACCTTTCGGTCCACTGTCCATTGGACATGCAGTCCGCGTGATACTGGTACATCTCAGACTAGTTCCCCTGTTCAAATTTCATCTTCTGAACAGGCATCTGCAGTCGACGGTGGGGGGGGGTCTTCTTCCTATCCTTCTCAGATAACTTCTGTGATGCCCGTGCACTGGCCCAGCAATCAAGAAGCCTCAATCCTCACCACTAACACCAGTGAGGGGCATCCACATAAGGAAAAGATAATAAATACACACACAGTAAAGTACAATTTCCCTTAAGAGCACACAGAGATCACAGTCAGTCTGTGGCTGGTTTCGCCCTTTCTCTCCAAATCCCCACTAAGACTCCCCACTGGCATAGCTATAGGATCCAGATCTCAGCCTAGTGGGCAAGCTAAAACCTCCAGCACCCTCTCTGCCCACCAGTACTTCGTGTCCTTGCCCAAATAGCTGACACACACACACACACACACACACACACACACACACACACACACACACACACACTTTGAGATAAGAGCTTAAACAACCACAGAGACACTACTGGGGAAAGCTGGCACACGTTCTCCAGCTGTGCGCCTTTTACCCAGAATATATGGTAGAAATCACTGCCAGCACCAAGCTAATATTTATCAGCAACTCAAAGGCCCTTAAAAGGGTGTCCAATTATTATTGTGCAATATTACTATCCAAATGGTAAGTGCAACCTCACAGTCAAGACTTATTTGGAGTAATTTGGTACAGTATCACTATATACATTCAATGTACTCTTAGAACTTAAATTATCTCTACACAAAACAGTCCCAGTTAAAAGGTTTGAAAATACTTAATAAATAATAAAAACACAAGACAATATTTCTTACTACACAGTGCTAGTCAGGAGTTCAGAGATCATACAGAAATGTTTAAAATAATACAGTAGAAAAGTTCTGACATCACAGAAAAACAAACTAGTCTAATCTTCCTATTTCCTAGCTATATCTAAGAGAAACACTAAAGTCTAAGATCCTACTTACACACAGACACAGGCAGTGCGGAGTTGGATGTTCTCAAGACAAATGCTCTAATGTTCTCATTCTTTCTCTCCTTAAATTGATAACACAGTACCACTGATTCATTTCTGATTACTTCATTTCTTTCTGGTTCCCAGGCTAACAGACTCTCAGAGGTTAATAGCCCCTTTGATCTTGCAGCTGATCAGGAACCAGGGCAATAAAAGAAATTATACGTGCAAATTCTAGCCATTAACTCTGGCCTCAAAACAACAGGCAGGATGTCTCCCTCTAGACATCTTGGCTCCAAATTTTGACATAAAAAATTGACTTATCAGCTTTGTTACAGCAGAGTGCATGGTTGTTACATTTTTGCAGTCCAATATCCAGTGCAGTCTTTCCACATTTAAGAGAACAAGCCTGTGACTTACATTAATATTTACAAATGACAGAATTATCTACAAAATTCTATCTGGCTAGACTGGCAGCCTTTACCTATCTTCACAGCTTCTACTTGCCCAACAGGGACATTAGTATTTGATACTCCTGTATCTCATCACACACGTTCACATGACAGGGTACAACAGGAGATTGCAACCTTTGGAGGGGATCTTTTGGCACCTCTCAGGGAAATTCTGCAGGCTAATAAGAAAATAAGAGAGAACTTGTTCATCGTCCCTAGACCCCTGTTGATTTGCATACTATGTCTAAAAGTTTTCCAAATATTAGGGATGATCCATTAAAATTTAGAGAAGAATTAAAAACTGTAATAGAATGTTACAATCCTGCTTTGACAGATTTAAATCAGCTGTTTAGGGTATATACTTCAGATGAAATAAGGAAGCAGTTACTGCAGAAGGCTGAGAAAACGAATTTTACTCTCACAGGGAATGCATTAACAGATAAACAGATAGCATTGTTAAACAAAATTATGGACATGTGTCAAGTTAGGACTGAGTTGTCTAAAATGCAAGCCCCTGTAGTCTATATGAGTCACCTTAAAACATTATTTGCCAGACATTTAGGAATATCAGACCCAGAAGAGCAAGCTAAGCCAGCTATTGCAGCAGCTTTTGTGCACGGTCTGCAAGCCCCTGTACAAAATCAAATAAAGCAAGTGCTCACAGACTGTCAAGGGAAGGACTTGGTCTCCTTATTCAGTGTTGCAAATCACTGTACAGAGTATCAGGAAAAATGGAGGAAGGATACTGAGGACAAGCTGTTAACTTTACAAATCAGGCAGCTGGAAAACCCAAGGGGTTGAGGCAGAAGCAGGGGAAGGGGTACAGGAAGTGCTAGAGGATTTAGTAAAAGTGCTGGCCAAGGGAACAAGGTGTATCTGGTTGGCAACAATGAGCTGGCAGTGCCCCCCCTCTGGCTTCATTTAACACATTTTGCTTCAACTGTGGAGAAATGCACAAATCCAATAAATAAATACAACTCCAGACAAACGCCAGATGCTTTAATAAAACAGCAAAGCTTTCGGATTACAAATCCTTCATCAATGTTAGAATACCTGTACTAAATTCTAGAACCTTAAGTAGTCAATTAAACAGTCACATGATAACAGCCAGCCTATAAACATAAAAATAATTACAATAATCATTAAATTGTTTTAAAACTGTTTCTATATATAAAAATATATAGAGAATTCATAAAGCCATTTCTCATCTTATTTCTTTCTGTTTTTTTAACTAGTATTGGCTTAATAGTCAGTGCATTATTCAGTCCTGGTTTCATATCAGCTCTCAGCTTAACTATCCAAGCATATTCTCTATTCTCTAGAACATTGTTCGTCCCCACCTCTAATCTGTTTATGTACTATATCTATTACTCTAAATTTCAAGCTATGGCCATTTCCATTTTCCATTACATGCTTACTTAAAGCATTACTTTCCATTCTCCTACGTATGTTTGACTTATGCTCTATAATACGATCTTTAAGATTCCTGCTGCTTTTACCAACATAAAAACTTGAGCACAGTGTACAGGTTGCCAAGTAAACAAGATTTTCTGTATTACATGTTACCATACATTTAAATACAAAATTTTCTTTAGTTATTGGATGAATAAATGAAGTAGTGTCATTTTTAAAATTATCATCACAAGTACAATTTATACAGGGATATACCCATTTTAAAAATATTCTGCCTTCCCTTATTCTGTTTTGGAAAATCCTGATAACATAATTTAAGCTTCAGATTTTGAGCATTTTTATATGCAAAGGAAGGCCTATTTTCCAATATTTGGCATATTTCTGGCATAGTCATCAAAATGCCCCAATTTTTCTCTATTACCTTCTTTACCTGCTCAGTTCTTAAGTTATAAGTTGTTAAATATCTTATTATTTTTGCTTTATGTATATTCAACGGTACACTTTGTTGCCTAAAGGGCGGCCACGGTGGTGCAGTGGTTAGCATTGCTGCCTCACAGCAAGAGGTTCTCCGGTTCGATCCTCGGCTGGGGTGCCTTCTGTGCGGAGTCTGCATGTCCTCCCTGTGGTCGCGTGGGTTTCCTCCGGGTGCTCCGGTTTCCTCCCACATCCCAAAGACATGCTGCAGGTGGATTGGACACTCTAAATTGGCCCTAGGTGTGCGTGTGAGTGTGCCTTCTGTGGAAGGTTGGGCGCCGGGCTGGCAACTCGACACCATAAAACTCCACTGCCATTCAATGTGCGGACAAGGTGATCCGCTGTGGCGACCCCTAACCGGGAAAAGCCGAAAGAAGAAGAAGAAGACACTTTGTTGCCTAATATTAAATGCAACCATATTATTAACTTTTCTAGCTTCCAAAACTTCAGTGGCCATATCATCTAATTGTTCTACACAGACCCCATCATTTTTTAGAGAGAGGCTACTCGTATAGAATGGTTAACCAATATGTAAATGAAGCTTTGGAAGCCAGAAAAGTTAATAATATGGTTGCATTTAATATTAGGCAACAAAGTGTACCATTGAATATACATAAAGCAGAAATAATAAGATATTTAACAACTTATAACTTAAGAACTGAGCAGGTAAAGAAGGTAATAGAGAAAAATTGGGGCATTTTGATGACTATGCCAGAAATATGTCAAATATTGGAAAATAGGCCTTTATTTGCATATAAAAATGCTCAAAATCTGAAGCTTAAATTATGTTATCAGGATTTTCCAAAACAGAATAAGGGAAGGCAGAATATTTTTAAAATGGGTACCTACCCCTGTATAAATTGTACTTGTGATGATAATTTTAAAAATGACACTACTTCATTTATTCATCCAATAACTAAAGAACATTTTGTATTTAAATGTATGGCAACATGTAATACAGAAAATATTGTTTACTTGGCAACCTGTACACTGTGCTCAAGTTTTTATGTTGGTAAAAGCAGCAGGAATCTTAAAGATCGTATTATAGAGCATAAGTCAAACATACGTAGAAGAATGGAAAGTAATGCTTAAAGTAAGCATGTAATGGAAAATGGAAATGGCCATAGCTTGAAATTTAGAGTAAAAGATATAGTACATAAACAGGTTAGAGGTGGGGACTTGAACAATGTTCTAGAGAATAGAGAATATGCTTGGATAATTAAGCTGAGAGCTGATATGAAACCAGGACTGAATAATGCACTATTAAGCCAATACTAGTTAAAAAACAGAAAGAAATAAGATGAAAAATGGTTTTATGAATTCTCTATATATGTTTATACATAGAAACAGTTTTAAAATAATTTAATGATTATTGTAATTATTTTTATGTTTATAGGCTGGCTGTTATCATGTGACTGTTTAATTGACTACTTAAGATTCTAGAATTTAGTACAGGTATTTTAACACTGATGAAGGATTTGTAATCTGAAAACTCTGTTGTTTTATTAAACTATCTGTCGTTTGTCTGGAGTTGTATTTATTGGATTAGTGCATTTGGCTACAGTTTTAGCTTTATCACCGTCTTGACCTTAATTTCTTGTATCAATTGTGGAGAGGCAGGACATTGGAGGGGGGAAAATGCCCACACAGACAAATGCACAGAGTCCAAGATACTTGGACTGAATGGTAACCAAATTATAATAATGCAGTTTTCCCCCACCACCTCCTTACATTGGAAGGAGTCAGGAAGCCCCATACTTACTAGGTCAAGGAAATAACACAGAAGTAAATCTTAGTCATCTACTACAGTGGTCTCCAACCTTTTCTGCACCAAGGGCCGGTATCAATGTAAGACAATTTTTTGATGGCCCGGCCATCTCGCGGCGTGCATAACGAAGTAGATATTTATTTATTAATTTGACATTTGTTTAACAAGAAGGCCAGACCCAGGGAGAAAAGCTCCAAAGTACAATAAAAAGACAGGTGGCAATTGTTTGTCTTTTTGGCTTTTCTCGTTTAGGGGTCGCCACAGCGGAACTCCGGTCCGTTAATGACTGGCAGTCGAATTTTATGGTGCCGAGTTGCCAGCCCGACACCCAACCTTCAGCGAAGGTACGCCCATTCACGCATGTCTTTCGGAGGCCATTCGACCGCAGGCAGGACATGCAGACTCCACACAGAAGGCACTACAGCTGAGAATCGAACAGGAGAACCTCTTGATCTCAGGCAACAACGCTACCGCTGTAGCACTGCGGCTTTTCAAAAAGACAGTTGGCAATAATTACAAAAAAAAAAAAAGAAAGTGCACAGCATAACATCGATCTACTGTGGTCGAGAGGTAAGTAAACCTAATGGCAACCTTACTGATATCTTAAGTTTATAACAGCAATATTGCAAATCTGTCTCTATCATTTGGCTTTGTCTAGCATACCTGTTAACTGTACAAATTTTCACAGAATGTCCAGATTTTTGCCTCATATTTTTGGTCTTTTTCTCATAAAATTGTTTTCTGGCAAAACAATGAGGCCGAAGTCAGAACATAATGACAGACAGTTGACTTTCATACTTCATACCCTTCAGAAAATCCATGCTAATGCAAAACCTGTATTTCTATCAACTTTTGAAGTTTGTAAGAGCAGTACTTAAAATGGTCCCTATTTTGGGCCTTTGTCCCCCCATTATTTTTGGCTTTGTCCAGATTTCATGATCTAAGAGGCTGAGAGATATTCATACCTCTCAACTGTACAGATTTTCATAAAATGTCTAGATTTTTTCCTCTGAGTTTTGGTCTGTTCCTCATAACCTTTGTGATTTTCTGGCAAGTCACTGAGATGATCTGAGGACTGAAGTCACTTAATAATGATATACATTTGTATTTCAGACCTCATATCCTTCAGAAAAATGCATGATACGACAAATCCTGTTATTCCAGCACCTTTCTATGGTTATAAGAGCGATATTTAAAATATGTCCCTATTTGTCACCCCATTCTGTTAGGCTTTGTACAGATTTTTTGCACTACTAAGAGCTTGAGAGGTATGTGGTGTGTGTGTGTGTGTGTGTGTGTGTGTGTGTGTGTGTGTGTGTGTGTGTGTGTGTGACCGACAGACAGAGGAGGAGAGAGACAGAGAGAATGAAGAGTGAGAGTGATCACTGACAGCAGCAGCAATGAGGTTTGTGTACCTTTTATCCATACCACACACACACAGTCTCTTTGCATTCATGCACGCATTTACTCTCACTCTTTTCCGATCTTTCACACTCAGTCACATCCTCATTCATACCTGCATTCATTCACGCATCGCTCCCACTCTCCCGATCACACACACACACACACACACACAAACACAGACACACACAGACACACACAGACACACACAGACACACACAGACACACACTTCCTCATTCATACATTGCTGTCTGTCACACCCACATGCCACACATCCACTTATGCATTCATTCACACATCGCTCTCACTGTCTGTCACACCCACACACCCACTTACATATTCATTCATACATCACTCTCACTGTCTGTCATACACACATGCCACACACCCACTAACGCATTCATTCACACATCGCTGTCACTCCTATGATCTCTTAAACACACATACACACACACACACACACACACACACACACACACACACACACACACACACACACACACACACACACACACACACACACTCTTTTGCTTTCATGCATGCATTCACTCACGCATGCAGACAGACACATAAACACACTCATACAAGCATTCACTTACCTGACTGTCCAGTATCAAGTGCTCCGCGCGTGGCCCGGTGGTTGGGGACTGCTGCTCTATTGCCAATAGATCAAAATGGACCCTATGTTAAGATGGAAATAAATTTAAAGAAAATCCCATTTCTAGTGGACACTGGAGCCACTAGGTCAGTGTTAAAAATTACTTCAGAAAGTCAAATACCAGTATCAAAGCATAAAGTAAAGGCAGTTGGGAGTGACAAATGCTACTGTTACATATCCTGTTTTGGTACCTATCCCCATTTATTTAGGATAGATTGAGGAAAGGCATTCTTTCCTTTTGAGTACTACTGCACCAGCAAATCTGCTATGAAGAGATTTGTTATGCAAGCTGGGTTGTACTATTTACTGTACCCCCGAAGAGATGCATTTAGATGTTCCGAAAGAATCGGAGGGGGAAGTATTGGCAGTTTTAGCAGAAGCTGAGGAACAGCCTGTTCAAAGCATACAGGCAGATGAAAAGTTAGTACAGCAGGTACCTGACAACTTGTGGGCTAAACATGCAAATGAAGCAGGTATACTGAACTAAATCAGCAGAACCAGTACAAATAAAATTAAACCCATCAAAACCTCTCTCTAGAGTTCTACAACATCCACTAAAGCCGGAAGCAGAGCAGGGAATCAAACTTGTAATTCAGTCTCTGATACAACAAGAAATAATAATACCGGCTAAAAGCCCTTGTAATACTCCTATTTTTCCAGTGAAAAAGTCAGGAAAGGATACTTACAGATTTGTACAAGATTTAAGGGCTGTAAATAATGCAGCATTGCCTACTTTTCCTGTTGTTCCAAATCCAGCAACAATACTAAGTTGCATACCCCCTACAGTTAGGTACTTTTCCGGGATAGATTTATGTTCAGCATTCTTTTCTATACCTATTTACACTGAGAGTCAGTTTCTGCTTGCTATTACTTATCACGGACAACAGTATACCAGACAATGGTCACCACAACGATACACCAAATCTCCTTCATTATTCTCTCAAATTCTAAAAAAAAAAGATTTGGAGAATGTAATATTTCCGGGTGGGTCTGTGCTAGTACAATACGTAGATGGTTTACAAATAGCATCAAATGCCTTTCAGAAATGTCAGCAGGACACCCTGCATCTTCTAACTATCCTTTCAGAAAAGAGACACAAAGTGTCTAGGGAAAAACTACAATTGTGGTCGTCTCAGGTATGTTATCTTGGTTTCATTAATGAGTCTTTAACATGACTGTTAAAAGCAAATAGAATTTGTATGCAGGGCTGTGGAAAATTACAGCTTGCTGTGTTTTAACTGCATTCTTTTAATATGTAACAAGGAAAGGTAAGTGTTGCAGGAGTAGAGGTTGTCAGAGGCACATTAACTAGTGTAAAAATAATTTCTTAGCCTGACTCCTCCAGGCTAGGAGTGTGTTGTTGCTAGGGAAGGACTGAAACATCCAAGGTCAAAAAACAAGACCTCTTGAAGCAGGTGGATCATGTAAAGGAAAGTTTTTGTGTGAAATCGGAGGCGAGAATCACGAGGGATGAGAACATTTTTAAAGTCACTGATTTGTTGCAGTTATTGTAAACGTAAAAGTGTGCATGGTTGACTTGATAAGAAAGTATAAAAAAAGAAGTTATGTCCTTACCATAACGTTCCATGTGGAGTGTTCATCTCGCCTTTGTTCTTACACATGGGTTCGGAGCCGATCCTCGGCTCCGAGTCGGCCGCTTAGCAAAGCTCTGCATTGAGAAGAAGCTCGAGACCAACCTATCTCCCACAATTCCCTCTGCCCTTACCTCAGATCTAGTTTGCAAAACAACACCAGATTCAGTAACAATAATGTAAACATACATACATACAAGGGCGTAACTGAAACCAGCAGCACAACAGAGAGAAATCAGTAGCGGGAGAACCAGACCAGACCTCTAAACCGGACGTTCTTCCTGACCTGAGGGCGGGAGGGTGGGAATGTAAGAACAAAGGTGAGATGAACACTCCACATGGAACGTTATGGTAAGGACATAACTTCTTTATGTGAGAGTGTTCAATCTCGCCGTTTGTTCTTACACATGAGTAGCATCCCTAGCTCCGTGACCCTGAGAGACTCACGGAAGAACGTTCCTGAGCACAGTGGAACCAAAGGTTGCCCTGTCCCTGGAAATCCTATCCACTTTGTAATGAGTAATGAACGTATGTGGTTTAGACCAAGTGGCCGCACAAATAGTATCCAAAGGTAGGCGGGCCGCATGAGCCAAAGATGTGGAGACTGATCTAGTAGAATGTCCTTTTGGTTTGGCGGGCAAAGTTTGATCAGTAGCAGCATAAACAAAGGTAATACAATCAGATAGCCATTTGGAGAGAGTACGCTTCGTCACTGCCATGCCCTTTTTGTTGTCTGCAAAGGCTATAAAGAGCTGGTCTGCTTTTCTGTGATCTTTTGTTCTATCTAGATAGAATCTGAGTTGTCTGTGAACATCCAACTTATGCAACATATATTCCAGCTTATTGGAATGGTTTTTGAAAAATGTGGAGAGTTCAATGGATTGATTAATGTTTTTGACTGAACAAACCTTGGGGAGAAAGAAGGGGTTGTCCGTAAAGATACCCTATCCGGTTGAAAAATTAAATATGGGTGTTTAATGGAAAGAGCTTGAAGTTCCGACACTCGTCTGGCTGAAGTGATAGCTACTAGAAAGACAGTTTTCCAGGACAAGAACTTTAAGGAACAGGAAGAGGGTGGTTCAAAGGGTGGTAGCATTAGCTGGGATAAAAGGAGGTTTAGATTCCACAGAGCTGTAGGAAACCTGACTGGTGGTCTAAGATGAAAGGATCCTTTTAAAAAGGCTTTACAAAGCCTATGAGCCATAATAGGTGCTCCATTCTCCCCTACATGAAAGTTAAAAATAGCAGCCAACTGAACCCTCAAGGTGGCAGTAGAAGCTCCTTGGTGAAATAGCATGGATAGAAACTCTAAAACTTTGTTTGGTGGGGCTATTAAGGGATCTAAATGTTGTGCAGTTGCCCAGTATACAAAACGCTTCCACTTACTAGTGTAAATTTTTGTAGTGGAAGCTTTATGAGAGGCTACTAGAATGTTCTGAACCGCCGGAGAAAGAAGATCAGACCTGGCTAAGAAGGGAAGCGGAGCAGCCAAGCTGCTAATCTGAGGGACAGGAGCGACGGGTGGGGAGCTCCTGACGAATGAGTCAGAAGATCTGGCACTGGGTCCAGGATCCAGGGCTCCCGTATTTGGTGTGCTTGAAGAAAGGGAAACCAAATCGGACGAGGCCAGAATGGGGCAATGAGAATTACAGTCCTTTCCAGATCCTTGGCTTTCTGGAGAAATCTTGGTATCAGAGGTACAGGGGGAAAGGCGTACAGGAGACCCGGGGGCCAATCGTGAATCAGAGCGTCCCTGGGGACATCCCCTGGCGGGGGTAATAGGGCAAAGTAGCTTCTGCATTTGGCATTCATTGGAGACGCAAACAGATCGCAGCAAGGCTGGCCCCACTTGCAGAATATCATGTCCGCTATTGTCTGGTTGAGGGACCACTCGTGAGGTAACAGAATGGCTCTGCTCAACCTGTCCGCTATAACGTTGGATAACCCCGGGATGTGCGTTGCTATCAGAAAGTGACCCGTGGACTCTGCCCATTGCCAAATTCTCATGGCCTCTCTGCATAACTGGTAAGATTTGGTTCCCCCTTGCTTGTTTATGTACCAAACTACGGACATGTTGTCCGTTTGAACTGCAATGGTCCCTAGAGGTACAAGGGAGGAAAAGTGTTGCAATGCTAGAAACACTGCCCTCATCTCCAGGACATTGATGTGCAGGTTGTACTCTAGATTGGTCCATTCGCCTTGGACTGTCTGTCCCTGAAAGATGCCCCCCCACCCTATCAGGGAAGCGTCCGTGGTCACTGTAGCTGTTGGTGTGGGTAACACAAACAGTCGGCCGTCGGTGAGATTGCAATTCTGTAACCACCAAGACAGGTGTGTTTTACAGGTGTTTGTGATGTGAATTTCGTGTGTCAGCGGTAACTGTTGGAACGACCATTGTGCGAACAGCAGCCATTGAAGAACTCTCATGTGTAGTCTTCCCAAGGGAATTGCAATGAGGGAAGCTGACATGAGTCCCAAGACTTTCAGAACCAGTTTGGCTGGGGATTTCTTGGACAACAGAAGTAGAGATATGTGCTTTTGTAGGGAGGCTATTCTTTCTGGGGGAAGTCTTAGAAGCAAGGAACAGGTATCCAAATCTGCCCCTGTGAATGAGATATGCTGTGATGGCTGTAAGGCAGATTTTTCGAAATTTATCGAAATCCCTAGCTGAACACAAAGGCCGAGTGTGTAGTCCCTGGCCTGTATCAGTCGACGCTCGGTGGTGGCAGTAAGGAGCCAGTCGTCCAGATACGGAAACACCCGGAATCCTAGGCGTCTCAAGTGAGACGCTACCACTGCCATGCATTTGGTGAAAACCCTGGGGGCTGAGGTTAGACCAAAGGGCAGGGCCCGAAACTGAAAGTGGCTGGCTCGCAGCCGGAAGCGCAGGTGATCTCTGGACACTCTGGCCATTTTGATGTGGTAGTATGCGTCCTTGAGATCTATTGAGCACATCCAGTCGTCCTTCTGCAAGAATGGAAGGATCGATTGAAGCGTGACCATCCGGAACTTTTCTTTCTTCACAAAGGTATTGAGCTTGCTTAGGTCCAGAATTGGCCTCCAGTCCTCTGTCTTTTTTGGAACTAAAAAGAACCTTGAGTAAGTTCCGAATCCTCTTTGGTCCGGGACTGGTTGGATGACTCTTTTTTCTAGCAGCTTTGAAATTTCTATAGCTGCAGGTTCTCGCAGATGGGGCGGCACATCTGGGAATCTTTTCTGCGGTAACGGGGGAAATAGAAATGGAATTTTGTAACCTCTGGTAATAATGCTTTTTACCCATCTGTCTGAGGTAAGACTTTGCCAGGCCTGAGGGTATAAAGCTAGCGACCCGACTGCCTCCAGAGCAGGACAGTCGGGCCTCCCTTCAGGAGTGCTGGAAAGGCTTCCCAGGGACAGTATCCCTGTCGCCCTGGTTCTGCGGACCCCCTCTGCCGCCTGGGCGACGTCTTCCACTTCTGCCCCCCCCTCTGCCTCTGGAGGGGGCATCACCCTGTGTGCTCGGGAAAGAACCCTGGGGTTTACGAAACCACATTTTCCCACCTCGTTGCCCTTTGGGGTACGGTCTGGATGGGGTGGAAAAACAGACTCCGACAGCAGACAGAGTCTTTCCCTCTTGCTCACACCGGGTAAGGGTCTCCTTTACTTTGGGGCCAAAAAGAGTGGCACCATCAAAAGGGGCGTTAGTAAAGGAAGACTTGAAGGCTTCCGCAAAGGAGCATAGGCGCATCCAGGATTGTCTACGGAGAGCAATCGCTGAAGCCGCAGCCCTACTCGACCCTTCGGCTGCATATGAGATGAGCCTCATGGACGAGTTTACAATAGATGTAAGGGTATTGAGCTGTGCTGTAACCTTATCCACGACAGCAGCATCTGTAGTACCCTGGAGGGCATCTCCCAACTCTTTGACTAGATCCCTCTGTAAACGTGTGAAATGTGTCAAATAGTTCAGCGATCGCATGGAGAAAGTCGCTGAACTGAAAATGCACTTCCCATATCTCTCCATGGTCCTAGAATCTCTGTTAGGCGGATGGACAGACGAGGAAGATTCAGACATCTCCTTTTTAGTGGCAGCTGCCACCACCATAGCGTCCACTGGAACTCCCTTTGTGAGGTATGCCTTATCCTGAGGGGCCGTAATATACTTATTAGGCTTTCTGGGAACTGGCTCCACTGTGTCAGGTGTCTCCCACGCCCTTCGAGCAATCAAATCCATTAACTCATCGAAGGGTGGAGTGACCCAGGATGTAGAAGGGCGAGCACCGAATGCCTTCAGCAAGACTGACTCATCCTCAGAAGGGGGTAGGGCTTGCCAATCACCTCTCTGTTTTAGGATCTCCAGGATGTCAGAGAAGGAGACATCCTCCGAGGGTGATTTTGGGGACCCTTCTGACTCATCTAAGTCAGTGTCTGATGTTAAGGACTCTTGTAGAGAATCCAAGTGCCTCCTCTTGCACAATCTTTTCCTCGGGACGTCATCGGGGGGGCATCCGATGAAGCCTCCGAGGAAGAGGGGGCTCCCTCTGGGAGCGGCTGAGACACTGGTGCTCAACACTTTTGAGTAGCCGTAGGTGCAGAAGAGGACAATGGGCCTTTATGGGAGGGAGACGTTGCTTCTGCTGACGTAGTTGTCTGGGAAGACAAAAAGTACAGTTTTGTACCTACCATAAATGTAGATGTCCGATAGATATGCAACTGCAGTCATAACATATGGGTTGTCCTGCCTCAGGCAGCCCTCGGTCGGCCGGATTCCAAAGTCTGGGTCCGACGTCGGCTGATGTCGCATTTCTCTCTGACGTCAGAGCGGCTGGAGTACATAAGCATCAGCCGACGCCATTTTCTTCAGTGTTTCTTGCCCCAGATGCCAGGTGCCCTCCAAGGAAGGCTGTAATCAAATTGGAAGACAAAAACAGGATTCCAGACAAATAAATGAGCAATAAACAGATACACCATAACAGATATCCCCAGCTAAGAGAAACAGGGATAGGAGTGGACCCTAGGCATAGAGGGGTATGGAGGGAGGGAAAATCCGACTGCAGTTGCATATCTATCGGACATCTACATTTATGGTAGGTACAAAACTGTACTATGTCCTTCAAGAATGCAACTGCAGTCATAACATATGGGTAGAATACCATAGCTTAGCTGGGGAGGAGGAATGCTCTAGGAAAAAGATGGTGTGGCAATCAAACCCTGCAGGACTGCCGAAGCAAAGCCTGCTCTGGATCTGGAGTACAGAGGGAGATTGTAGTGTTTGGAGAATGTATGCATGGAGCTCCATGTAGCAGCTTCTAGAATGTCCTTAGTAGGCACCCCTCTTAAGAATGCTGTAGAGGTGGCTGTAGCTCTGGTGGAATGTGGTCTGACATTGGCTGGAACAGTCTTTCCATGAAAGGAATAACAGAATCTGATGCAATGTCCAATCCATTTTGAAATAGTCTGTTTTGAAATTGCTTTTCCTTGGACTGCAGGGGCGTAAGCTACAAAAAGTTGTTCAGACTTCCTACTGGTCTTGGTTCTGTCCAGGTAGTATCGAAGTTGTCTGTGAATGTCCAAGGTAAGTAACAGTCTTTCCCCCTTATTCTCAGGATTGGGGAAGAAAGCAGGCAGATGAATTGCTTGATTTAAAGAAACCCTAGATACCACCTTTGGCATAAAAGTAGGGTTGGTCCTTAATGAAACCCTGTCTCTGTGGAAAATTATGAACGGTGGTATTGCCATTAGGGTCTGTAGTTCCGAAACCCTTCTTGCTGAGGTAATTGCCAACAGGAAAGCTGTCTTCCATGAGAGAAATTGCAAGTCAACTGAAGCTGCTGGCTCAAATGGAGGTAGAGTCAGTTTTCTAGTACAAAATTGAGGTCCCAGGCTGGCACTGGAGCCTTTCTTGGTGGCTTAATGTTCTTGATTCCCCTGAGGAATTGCCTTAGCAAAGGATGTGAAAAGACAGGCGGATCAGTGTTATATCTAGCTGAAATAGCTGATGCATGTATCTTTATGGAAGAATATGAGAGTCCATTCTCTAGCATATCTGCCAAATATTCCAGGATGAGTGGGATGTTCAATAATGATGCATCATGTCCCTTGCTGGTATTCCAAATGCTGAATCTCTTCCATTTTGCTAAGTAAACCGTTCTGGTGGATGGTCTTCGAGCCTCTGTTAATATCCGCTGAACTTCCTTGGAGAGAGATAGGTTGAGGTTATTCATGGGATCTCCCAGGCTGTTAGCTGCAGTGTCTGAAGGTTTGGATGCACTGTTTTGAAGTTGTGTTGAGTCAAAAGTAGTGGCCATTGGGGAAGGGCCCACTTCTTGGTGTGACATATGCTCCGTAGTAGTGGATACCAGTGTTGTCTTGGCCAGTCTGGAGCTATTAGGATCCCCTTGGGTCTCTCTGCTTTGATCTTTAGTAATACTGAGGTCATCAGTGGCAGAGGTGGGAATGCATAGATTTTTAGGAAGTTCCAGTTGAATGAGAGAGCATCTATTTTCCAAGCTTGTGGATGGTATGTCCTTGAGCAGAATTTTTGTAGATGATGGTTGAGGTGAGAGGCAAATAGGTCTACTTCTGGCCTGCCCCATGTCGAAGTGAGCTGTGTGAAGATCTTCGGATGTAACCTCCACTTGTGGGGATCTGTGAAATTCCTGCTTAGGCTGTCCGCCAGCACATTGTCCTTGCCTGGAACAAACTGGGACTGTAACTGAATGTTTAGGCTCAGTGATTTTTCCCAAAGATGCATTGTCAGTCTGCAAAGGGGGTAAGAATGGGTGCCCCCTTGCTTGTTTATATACCACATCACAGTGGTGTTGTCTGTCCGTATCAGTAAATGGCCTTGCTGAAGTTGGTGTTGAAAGGCCTCGATGGCATGCATTACTGCCAGCATTTCCTTTTGGTTTATATGCAGATGTGCTTCCTTTGGAGACCATTGTCCTTGTATACACCTGCCTTCCATGTGCGCCCCCCATCCAAGGTCTGAGGCGTCTGTGGTCATGGTCTGTGTTATCTGTGGTTTTTTGAATGACATACCTGTGTTTGCCTGGCTTACCGAGGTCCACCATAGGAATTCCTTTTGTAGGCATGGAATGAGCGGTATGGTTGTCTCTAAGTTGTTGCTGTGCTGAGACCATAGGCTTTTTAGGTACCATTGAAGCTTTCTCATGTGTAGCCTTGCTAATGGAACCAGGAGAATGCAGGATGCCATGTAACCCAGGGCCTGTAGGAATCTCCTTGCAGTCATCTGGGTAAGTTTTGCCAAACCTCTGAAATAATGAGTTAACTTCTCTTGCTTGTCTTCTGTTAGGTAAGCCATTTGAGAGGCTGTGTCTAATTTGGCTCCTAAGAAGATTATTTGCTGGGATGGCTGAAGTCTTGACTTTTGGAAGTTGACTGTGTATCCCAGAGCTTGAAGTAATCGTATGACATAGTCCAAGTTTTTTGTCAACATCAATTTGTCGTCCGCTTGTATGAGGCAGTCGTCCAGGTATGGGTAAATTTGGATCCCCTGGAGCCTGCAATGAGCAATTACTGAAGCCAGGCATTTTGTGAATACTTTGGGTGCAGTAGATAAGCCAAATGGCAATGCTGAGAATTGATAATGCTCTGGCCCTGCAAGAAATCTGAGGTATCTTCTGCAGCTGTGTCTGATAGGGACATGCAGGTATGCCTCCTTGAGGTCCAGAGTAATCAGCCAAGACCCCTTGCCCAGCATGGGAAGGAGTTGCTGTAGAGTCAGCATTTTGAACTTTGGTACTATGAGAAAGGTGTTTAATGCGGACAAATCCAGTATTGGTCTCCACTGAGATTCTTTTCTTGGAACAAGGAACAGTCTTGAGTAAAACCCCTGGCCTTGTTCTTGTTGTGGAACTCTTTCTATTGCTTTCATCCGAGCCAGCAGAGAGATTTGCTTGATAACCTCTGCCCTCTGGTTTTGTGGTAGGTTTGGCATGCCTTGTTTTCTTGGTAAGGTATGAAAATGGAACCTGTAACCTCGGTCTATAATGTCCAAAATCCATTTGTCCTTTGTCAATCTGTGCCAATTGTCTGCAAACAGAGATAATTTTCTGCCCAACGGAGCTTCTATTTGTTCCTTGGTAGGCGGAAGTAGAGGAAAGTCATTGAGATTGTGGCTGTGGGGCAGGTGAAACCCCTGTGTCACTTCTTTGGTTTGCTGGCTGCCATTGTCATCCCCTGTAAGGACCTCTGTATTGCCCTCTTCCTCGGCCACGTCTGTTTTTACCCCTTTGAAATTTTTCAGGATTAGGAAAGGACCAGTTTTTTGAAGGCCAATTCCTACTGAATCTTGGGGGTTGAACCTGGAGGAAATCTTTCACCGTCTGAACTGATTTTGTTTTTTCCTCGATGGACTTTAACACATCCTTAGCATTAGCACCAAAAAGCTTGTTCTTTTCCAAAGGTGCATCCAGAAGTTTTGCCTTTACATGATCTGGTAGAGGTTGATCTTTTAACCATGCATGTCTATGAATGACTGCCCCTGTCATAGCTGCCCTACATGAAGCTTCCAGTGCATCATATCCACACTGCAGGAAGTGATTGCTTACTTGCTGAGAGTTATGTACAGCTTCCTGCAAAGACTTCCTGTCTAAAGGATCAGGAGAGGCCAATGTTTTCTGTAAATCTTCTAACAGGAAATCCTGATATTGTAACATATGAAAAAGGCAATTAAAAGCTCTCATAGATAAAGTAGTGGAGGTGTAGACCTTTTCCCCCATCTCTCTAATGACCTAGCTTCCCTGTTGGAGGGCAAAGGATTTTTAGAGGTGGAAGCTGAAACACCTTTAGGTCCCTGAGAAATAGTTTCCAAATCAGCAGTATGGGCCCTGAATAAATGGGAATGTGTTTCTGGGACCCTGTAATACCTGTCTGGCTTGGCTGGAGCAGGAGGAAGAGAATCAGGGGTAACACTAGAGTCAGAATATAAATCATCCAAAACATCAAGCACAGGAGGAATAGCTAAGGGCCTGTGCTGGGGCTTTTAAGGAAAGTTCGGCTTTCTGGAATCAGAATATTCCTGGCCTTGCCACTTGAAATGTTCCCTCATGGTATGCAGAACTTCCCCAAAAGAAATATCCTCAGGAGGGGAGGCCGAGGGGATGGAATCCTCTGCATCCGAGTCCTCATAGGTCTGGAAGAGCTCTTCCTGGCCATTGGAGTGGACAGAGTCCTCAGAATCTTCATCTAAAGGAATAGGGTCAGAGGGTTCAACCCGGGGCCTTTTATCAGAAGGAGGCTGGGATCCTCTCTCAGGATGGGCCTGTGAACCTCTAATCATAGAAATTAAGTCAGCAGCCATAGTCATGATTTGCGTCTCTGGAGTAGGCTGAGGTAAGGCTTTAGCAGTAAGATGCTTGGTCTTGCTGGCTGCCTTAGCCCTAGTGTAGGCCTTAATAGACATGGCCATAGGAGGCCTGGCAGCTCCACGTGCAGGAGTGACCTTATCTACAGCAATGGCCTCGGGCATTTCCTCGGTTTCGGTATCCGGAGGAAAATCAATAACTGGTGGAGTGATATCCTGAATCGGAGTCGTCGGTAATGCGGTGTCTTCGGTTCAGAGCAGTGGAATAACCATCTCAGGGGGAACCGGAGTACTCGCGGTAGGTTTTGGCGTGGAGTCGGTGGTAGACGCGGGCCGAGGATGTCGGTCCCGGTCTTTTCGTTTCTTGGGAGTTTGCGATGTCGGAAGTTCCGACGGCATTGTATAAGCAAATTTTTCGCCGAAAAAAATCTTCAGCGAACTCTGCCCGGCGCCTGAGAGTGCGCTTGTTGAAGTGAGCACAGGCTACACAGGCCGAGACGTCGTGGTCTGGGCCAAGGCAAGGAAGACAGTAAGAGTGGAAATCCTTATGAGGTATTTGTTTACCACAAGAAAGACAATTGTTAACTTTTTCAGTAATTTCTGACATCGGCTGAGGCAAGAAAAGGTCCCCAACGGGGTACTTAGCTTTTTTGATGACTTCGGAATCGAAGAATACAGGAGCTGACCGACTGGCACTTGCGAACTGCTTCTGCTTCGGGCACCGCGCGGCAAGAAAGACTGAAGAAAATGGCGTCGGCTGATGCTTATGTACTCCAGCCGCTCTGACGTCGGAGAGAAATGCGACATCAGCCGACGTCGGACCCAGACTTTGGAATCCAGCCGACCGAGGGCTGCCTGAGGCAGGACAACCCATATGTTATGACTGCAGTTGCATTCTTGAAGGACATCCTTCCTCATAAGGTCGAAGGCCCCTGCACCCCGAGCCGAGGAATCCCCCGGTTCCGAAGAACGCAGAGGTATCTCCGACGCGGAAGCCAAGGGCACCGACCCCGAGGACGGAGCCGAGGTGATCCGTGCCGAGGTGCCGAGAGGGAGAGTCGGCACCGAAACATTGGTTCGACTCTCGGTCCTGGAACCAAGGATAGATCGTCGGCTCCGCGAGTCCGAGAGGGGTTCCGACAGAGTCGAGGTCAACGGTGCCGAACGAGAAAGAGACGGTTCCGGCACCAAGGGCTCCACTATCAACAGATCAGCGTCCCCCGGCTCCGAGGGCTGAGTAGGCCTCGGAGGAGGACCAGATGGAGACAAGGGAAGGCCTTCGAGTCTCGACACCAACTGAGAGGAGACTGCAATGAGTTTGGACAGAGCCGTGTTCTCCATCAACTTCTGCACCACACAATCTACGTCGGTGTCGGAGAGGGGCCTGGAAGACCGCGTCAAAGGAATCGAGGACAGTGCCGACCTCAAAAGAGCAGGAGGTGGCAGTTCCGTCACCGGTTCCAAGACTCGAGGCTCGGTGACAGACATTAGCTCGATACTCGGCCCCGAAGTCTGTGGAACCGGTGAACGAACTTTAAAAGAAGAACTTGGAGCCGATGACGTAGGCTCCGAAGTCTTCGACTCCTTCGAAGATTTAGAAGTCTGGTTTGACTTATCTAAAGCCTCCTGAAAAGCAGGCTTCAGAAGACCCCTGTTCATAAGCTTCCTGCGCCTATCTGTCATGACCCTTCCACTAAAGGAGTGACATATGGAGCAGTCCTCCTGAAGATAGAGAGGGCCAAGACAGTAGACACAGGAGCTATGGTTGTCTGTGACAGACATCTTCTGTCCGCACTGACATCTTTTAAAGCCTGACTTAACCTTCTCAGACATGTCAAGTGAAAAAAAGTCACAATCAACAATGAAATAACAATCACTACACTTAAACTTAGCCAAAGGCCGTGAAGAAAAGATATGAAGTGATTATTAATAAATTTAACAGTCGAATCCGATATTTAGTGAGTGGGGTAGGCCCTAGGAATCCTAACTAAATAAAACTGTTTGAAAATACTAATAATTTAGTCAATCGGAACCAAAGACCATACACACACACACACACACTAACAAGTCTTTACAAATCTAAGAAATTTTAGATCACAATTCTATTAGAAAAAAGTTATATCTTATCTGACGTTGGCTCAGAGCTCTTCAAGCGATGTGATCAGTTGCAGCGGCAAACTAGATCTGAGGTAAGGGCAGAGGGAATTGTGGGAGATAGGTTGGTCTCGAGCTTCTTCTCGATGCAGAGCTTTGCTAAGCGGCCGACTCGGAGCCGAGGATCGGCTCCGAACCCATGTGTAAGAACAAACGGCGAGATTGAACACTCTCACATGATGCCGTTTTTCTTTGTTCAGAGAGACTGATTTTCCAGCTGCTATGAAGATAGTCTCCCAGCGCTGTAAATAAAAATTACTGTTTGCACATCCTGATGTGTTGTTCCTGACTGAAGATATATAAGGTAAATTCTTAATGTTATTTTCTACTTTAACAAAAGTAATGCCCCCCACTCCATCCTATTTGGGAGGCTGATGTCACTATGGCCTTGGACATGGGAAGAATAAAAGGGCAGCCCAGAAAAAAATTCTTGTGTGTGAATCCACCAGGCTACGTGTTTGCAAATATTTCTAATTTGAATAGGTGCAGTCAAAGGGTGATGCCCTATTGACCACTGTACTGCAAGGGCCCAATGCAGTATCCTCATGTAAAATATTGTTAAAGGTACTAAAACTATTGAGGCTGCCACTGATCTGAGAAGCTTTAATACCAGCCTGGCTTGAGGGGAAGGGGAGAGAGAATGTGCAATGCCTAGTTCTGCAGACTGCTTAACTTTGTCTGTAGTAAGCTTGCGATCTGCGTCTCCATATAGTACAGTTTTGTACCTACCATAAATGTAGATGTTCGAGTGCTCATACAGCTGCAGTCATTACAGATGGGTTATCCTGCCATCAGGCGGGTCCTCGGTCGGCCGAATTCCAAAGTCTAGGTCCGGCGTCGGTCGTCGTCGCTTCTTCCCTGACGTCAGTGCGGCAGGGGTATAAAAGAGGCAGCCGAAGCCATCTTCTTCAGTTTTTCTTGCCCCAGATGTCAGGTGCCCCCAGAAGGAAGGCAAAACATAAATTTATGTAATCATGCAATACAGAATAATCAAAAAATATTAGTTGCCAGCAAATACACCATAAAAGAATACCCCAAATAGGTTGTATGAGAAGGTGTTTGTCATAAGGCCTGTCCTAAGAGGGGACGGAGGGGGGGTAACCTGGACTGCAGCTGTATGAGCACTCGAACATCTACATTTATGGTAGGTACAAAACTGTACTATGTTCATTGTGCATAGAGCTGCAGTCATTACAGATGGGAAGAATCCCAAAGCTAAGTAGGGTTGACAGGCACTAAGTGGAAATAGGAGGAGCAAGGATGCCCTGCAAGACTGCTGTGGCAAATCCTGCTCTAGATTTAGAGTATAGTGGAAGGTGATAGTGCTTGGAGAAAGTGTGCACTGAACTCCAAGTGGCTGCTTCCAAGATGTCCTTGGTAGGGACCCCCCTGAGGAAAGCTGCAGAGGTAGCTGTGGCCATGGTGGAGTGGGATCTGATGCATGTAGGCACAGTTTTTCCATGAAATGAGTAACAAAAGCGTATGCAGTGGGCTATCCATTTTGAGATTGTCTGTTTGGAAATAGCCTTTCCTTGAGCACCTGTAGCATAGGACACAGAGTTGCTCGGATTTCCTGAATGGCTTTGTCCTGTCCAAATAATAACGAAGTTGTTTGTGAATGTCCAAGGAATGTAGTAGTCTTTCCCCTTTGTTTTGTGGATTAGGATAAAAGGTAGGTAAGTGGATAGTCTGATTCAAAGCTACACTGGATACTACCTTTGGCATAAAGGAAGGGTTGGTTCGTAAGGAAACTCTGTCCTGATGGAAAATGATGAAAGGTTGCACAGCCATGAGGGTCTGTAGCTCCGAAAACCTGCATGCTGAGGTGATAGCCAGAAGGAAGGCTGTTTTCCATGACAAGTATTGTAGTTCTGTTGAAGAAGCTGGCTTGAAGGGAGGAAGGGTCAGCTTTTCCAATACGAAGTTGAGGTCCCAAGCAGGGACTGGTGGTTTCCTTGGGGGTTTTATATTCTTTGCCCCTCTGAGGAACTGCCTTAAGAGAGGATGACAGAATAAAGGAGGATCTGTGTTGTATTGTGCAGAAATGGCTGAAGCGTGGATTTTGATGGAGGAGAAGGAAAGTCCACTGTTTAACATCTCAGCTAGGTACTATAAAATTTGAGGTAAATTTATTACCCAAGGATACTGGCCCTTTTCTTGATTCCAGGCACAAAATCGTTTCCATTTGGCAGAGTAGGCTTTTCTAGTTGAAGGTCTTCTGGCCTCCAAGATGACATCCTGCACTTCCTTGGAGAGGAGGGTCTGTTGGGGAATCAAGGAATTCTCCATGCAGCTAGATTTAGGGTTTGGTGCTGGCTGTGAAGGGTTTTGTAGTTGTGCTGGGACAACAGAAGAGGGACTAGAGGTAGGATCCATGGTGGGGAATGTGTCAGGCTCTTCAGGAGCGGATACCAGTGTTGTCTTGGCCAGTCTGGAGCAATGAGAATCATTTTCGGCCTCTCTGCTCTGGCTTTTAATAGAACTTTGGGCAGCAGAGGTAGAGGCGGAAAGGCATAGACTGTCAACGTTGTCCAATTGAAAGAAAGTGCGTCCACTTTCCAGGCCTGTGGATGAAAGGTCCTTGAACAAAATTTTTTCAAATGGAAATTTCTGTGGGTAGCAAAGAGATCTATGTCTGGCTGTCCCCATGCCTGAGTTATCTTTGTGAAAACTTGAGGATGCAACTTCCATTCGTGCGGATCTGTCATATTTCTGCTTAGGCTGTCTGCCAGTGTGTTTTCCTTCCCTGGCAGGAATTGTGCCTGTAGTTGAATTTGTAATTCCAGTGCTGTGTTCCATAGGGTCATGGCTTGCCTGCACAGGGTGTATGAATGAGTTCCCCCCTGTTTGTTTATGTACCACATCATTGTGGTGTTGTCTGTCCTTATCAATAGCTGGCCTGGATGCAGTTTGAAGGTCATAATAGCATTTTGCACGGCTAGCATTTCCTTTTGGTTGATGTGTAGGTGCTTCTCTTTTTGGGACCATTTTCCCTGAATGCATTGATCTGTCATGTGTGCTCCCCAGGCGTAGTCCGAGGCATCTGTTGTGATGATTTGAGTTGCTTGAGGTACACAGAAAGGGAGACCTGTGTTTCTTTGGCATGCTTGAGCCCACCACAGAAATTCCTTTTGAAGGCATGGAATTTAATAGTTTCCAAGCTGTGGCTGTGTTGAGACCATATGTTTTTAGGTACCATTGAAGTTTCCTCATATGCAGCTTTGCACATGGGATTAGTAGGATGCAAGATGCCATGAATCCCAGAGCCTGCAGGACTTTCCTTGCAGTCAGCCTGGTGAAGGTTGCCATTTTGCTGAAGTACTGAGACAGTTGCCCTTGTTTGTCTGGCGTGAGGTAGGCCATCTGGGTGGTTGTATTCAAGCTGGCACCCAGGAAAATTATTTGTTGAGAGGGTATTAGTTTTGATTTCTTTTTGTTGACTGTGTATCCCAGAAAGTTCAACAGTTTTATTACAAACGCCAGGTGTTTCAGTAGTATGTCCTTGCTGTCCGCTTGGATCAGGCAGTCGTCCAGATATGGGTAGATTTGTATTCCTTGTAGTCTGCAGAAGGCGATTACTGATGCCAGGCATTTCGTAAACACTCTGGGCGCAGTAGATAAGCCAAAGGGCAATGCAGAGTATTGATAATGGGTTGAACCTGCAAGAAATCTGAGGTATCTTCTGCAATCTTGTCTGATAGGGACATGCAGGTATGCCTCCTTGAGGTCCAATGTTACCAGCCAAGACTCCTTGCCCAGCATGGGAAGAGGCTGCTGTAATGTGAGCATCTTGAATTTTGGTACCTGTAGATATGTGTTTAGGATGGATAGGTCTAAGAGAGGTCTCCAATCTTTGTCTTTCCTTGGTATCAGGAATAGTCTGGAATAAAACCCTTGACCTTGTTCTTTTGCAGGTACCTCTTGAATTGCTTTCATGTCCATGAGAGCTGAAATTTGTTTTTGTGCCTCTGCCCTTTGATTTTGTGGCAGGTTTGGCATGCCTCTCATTTTTGGAAGGGTGTGAAAGTGGAACCTGTAGCCTCTGTCTATAATATCCAGAATCCATGTGTCCTTTGTAACAATATGCCAATTTTTTGAGAATAATGCCAGTTTTCCGCCCAAAGGTGCTGCCATTAAAGTTTTGCTTGGCAGGTATAGGGGGAAGTCATTGTGTCTGTTTTCTAAATGACTGTAATCTATCTTCTCCACCTCTTGGGGTTGGTGCTTGCCACTGTCTGGCTCTGAAAGATCCTTGAGGTTGCCCTCTACCCCTTGGGCGTCTGTATCTGCCCCCTTGAGGTCTGTCCGTGGCTGGAAAGGACCAATTTTTTGAAGGCCAGTTTCTGCTGAAACGTGGAGGTTGTACCTGCAGAAAATCTTTCACTGTTTGCATTGATTTCGCTTTTTCCTCCATTTTCTTTAGTACCTCCTCAGCTTTAACACCAAACAATACATCTTTTTGAAGATGTGCATCTAATAATTTAGCTTTGACATGATCTGGTAAGGCTTGCTCTTTGAGCCAAGCATGCCTACATATAACAGACCCCGTAAAGTACAGTTTTGTACCTACCATAAATGTAGATGTCCGAGAGGTATGCATCTGCAGTCCTAACATATGGGTTGTCCTGCCTCAGGCAGCCCTTCGGTCGGCCGGATTCCAAAGTCTGGGTCTGGCCTCGGCTGATGTCGCACTTCATCCGACGTCATAGCTGCTGTCAATTGGGTATAAAGGCATCAGCCAACGCCATTTTCCTCAGTGTTTCTTGCCCCAGATGCCAGGTGCCCTCTAGGAAGGCTAAATTTGGATAAATGCAAATGATTCCAAACAGTAGAGAGCAAATAAAAATAAACATGTATATACATATATACAAACAAATACACCATAATAGATTCCCCCAGCCAGCTACAGGATGGGCAAATACCCTAGGAGTACCACAGAGGGGAAGGAGGGTGGGTAATCCTGACTGCAGATGCATACCTCTCGGACATCTACATTTATGGTAGGTACAAAACTGTACTATGTCCTTCAAGGATGCATCTGCAGTCCTAACATATGGGTAGAATACCATAGCCAAACTGGGGGAGGAGGCACTAAGAAGATTATGGTGTAGTTAAGATCCCTTGCAAAACAGCAGTGGCAAAACCTGCTCGGGATCTGGAGTATAAAGGTAGATTATAATGCTTGGCAAATGTATGCACGGAGCTCCAAGTAGCAGCCTCTAAAATGTCTTTGGTAGCCACTCCTCGTAAGAAAGCTGTAGTAGTGGCTGTAGCCCTTGTGGAGTGAGGTCTGATGTTTTCTGGAGTTGTCTTTCCATGAAAAGAGTAACAAAATCTAATGCAATTTCCTATCCATTTTGAGATTGTCTGTTTTGAAATTGCTTTTCCTTCCATTCCTGTTGCATATGCCACCAGAAGCTGGTCAGTTTTTCTATTGTTCTTGGTTCTGTCCAGGTAGTAGCGCAATTGTCTGTGCACATCCAAGGTATGCAGTAGTCTTTCCCCCCTGTTCTGTGGGTTGGGGAAGAATGTTGGTAGGTGGATTGCTTGGTTTAATGATACCCTGGAGACCACCTTTGGTATAAAAGTAGGATTAGTTCTCAAAGACACTCTATCCTGATGGAAGATAAGGAAGGGCTGTACTGCCATTAATGCCTGTAATTCAGAAACCCTTCTTGCTGAAGTGATTGCAAGCAGGAAAGCAGTTTTCCAAGATAAGAACTGTAATTCTGCTGTTGCTGCTGGTTCAAAAGGGGGAAGTGTTAACTTTTCTAACACAAAGTTCAGGTCCCATGTAGGCAAAGGTGGCTTCCTTGGAGGCTTTACATTTTTAATTCCTCTCAGAAACTGCCTGAGTAGAGGATGAGAGAAGACTGGAGGATCCATGTTGTATTCTGCTGAAATTGCTGATGCATGAATCTTAATGGAGGAGTAAGACAGACCATTGTGGAAAAGCTCTGCTAAATATTCCAGGATGTTAGCTATGTTTGCCAATGATACATTTTCTCCTTTTGCTGCACTCCAAATGAGGTATCTTTTCCATTTTGCTGAATAAGTTTTCCTTGTGGAGGGTCTGCGAGCCTCCAGGATAATGTCTTTAACCCTTTGAGATAAATCTGGGTTATTTTGTTTTATGTAATGTTCCAAGCAGCTAGCTGCAGTGTTTTCAAGTTTGGATGCAGGATTTTGAAGTTGTTCTGTGTCAGCAGTAAAGGAACTAGAGGTAGAGGCCATGCGTGTGCCCGAGACATACTCCTCAGTAGCGGGTACCAATGCTGCCTCGGCCAGTCTGGAGCTAGAATATTTTCTTTCCCTGGCACAAATATGGCCTGGAGCTGAATGTTGAGGTTCGGGGGCACATTCCAGAGGTCCACTGCCATCCGGCATAGAGGATATGAATGTGTGCCTCCCTGTTTGTTGATATACCACATAACTGTGGTGTTGTCCGTCCTTATCAGCAAATGACCTTGTTGAAGAAACGGTCTGAATGTCTGAATTGCCTGTTTTACTGCCAGCATCTCTTTTTGATTTATATGTAGGTTCAGCTGGTCTTGTGTCCATAAGCCTTGTATGCACTTGTCCACCATGTGTGCCCCCCAACCGAGGTCTGAGGCGTCCGTGGTGATAGTCTGGCTTGGGTGAGGGCTGTGGAAAGGCAGTCCTTTGTTCAAATGACAGGCCTGAGCCCACCACTGGAATTCTTGCTTCAGGCATGGAATCATTGGAATTTGGGCTTCTAGGCTGTGCTTGTGCTGAGACCATAAATTCCTTAGGTACCATTGCAACTTCCTCATATGTAGTCTGGCATGTGGAATCAATATTATGCAGGATGTCATGTAACCCAGGGCTTGCAGGACTTTCCTTGCTGTAAGCTGGTTCTGCGTTGTTAATGCCATGAAATAGAGTGGTAGTTGCTTTTGCTTTTCTGCTGTGAGGAATGCCATTTGATTTGATGTGTTCAGTTCTGCACCCAAGAAAGTTATCCTTTGGGATGGTGTCAGCCTTGACTTTTTTATGTTGACTGTGTATCCCAGGGCTTGTAGTAGGTGAATAACCTTTCTCAAATCTTTTGTTAATTTGTTTTTGTTGTCCGCTTGTAACAGGCAGTCATCCAGGTATGGATATATTTGAATTCCCTGAAGCCTGCAATGAGCAATTACTGATGCCAGGCATTTCGCGAATACTCTGGGCGCAGTAGATAAGCCAAAAGGCAATGCTGAGAATTGATAATGCTCTGATCCTGCAAGAAATCTGAGGTATCTTCTGCAATCTGGTCGTATGGGGACGTGCAGGTATGCCTCCTTGAGATCTAGAGTCACCAGCCAAGACTCCTTGCCCAGCATGGGAAGAAGTTGCTGTAGGGTCAGCATCTTGAATTTTGGAACAATGAGATATGTGTTCAGAGCGGACAGGTCGAGAATAGGTCTCCATTGGTTTTCCTTTCTTGGTACCAGGAAAAGTCTGGAATAAAATCCTTGTCCTTGTTCCATAGACGGTACCTTTCTATAGCTCTCATCCTTAGTAAGTGGTCGATTTGTTCTAGAGCGTTTGTTTTTGGTTTGGTGGTAGGTTTGGCATTCCTCTCTTCCTTGGTAGAGTATGGAAGTGAAACCTGTAACCTTTGTCTATTGTCTGTAAAATCCATTTGTCTCCTGTAATGTAATGCCAGTTTACTGAAAGTAAGGCTAGCTTTCCGCCTAAGGGTGCTTCTAGTTGTTCCCTGGTAGGCGGTATCAGAGCCAAGTCACTGTGACTGTCCTGTGGAAGTGGTAGTGGCTGGATCTGTGGCAGTACTTCTCTGGTTGTTAGGCTGCCACTGACGTCCCCTGTAGGCACCTCTGGATTGACCTCTGCCTCTTGGGCGCCTATTTCTGCCTCTCTGTGCTCTGGTGGTGTCTGGAAAGGACCAATTCTTCGAAGGCCAATTCCTACTAAACCTCGGAGGCTGGACCTGTAAGAAATCCTTGACTGTTTGGACAGATTTTGTTTTTTCTTCCACCTTCTTTAACACTTGCTGTGCAGGGGAGCCAAACAAACTGTGTTTTTCCATGGGAGCATCTAGGAGCTTTGACTTTACATGGTCTGGTAAGGATTGCTCTTTTAACCATGCATGCCTTCTGATCACTGTACCAGTCATAGCTGATCTAAAGGAAGCCTCCAGTGCATCATAGCCGCATTTTAAGGAATGATTACTGACCTGCTGAGTGTTATGTACCAAATCCTGAAGGGACTTACGGTCTATAGGTTCAGGAGAGGACAGTTTTTTAGTTAGCTGATCTAACAAAAATTCCTGATACTGAATCATGTGGAATTGACAGTTTAAGGCCCTAGCCGAAAGAGTAGCAAAAGTATAAACTTTTTTACCCCATCTCTAATGCTCTAGATTCTCTTTCAGAGGGAGGGTTTTTGGCAGAGGCAGCTGCTACAGCTTTGGGGCCCTGAGAAATAGTTTCAGGATCTGCAATAGGAGCCTTATACAAGTGATAATGTGTGTCCGGGACCCTGTAGTATCTGTCGGGCTTAGCAGGGGCCCGGGGACGAGAGTCAGGAGCAGTACAAGAATCATTAAATGCATCATCCACAACTGTAAGTACTGGAGGAATGGCTAAAGGCCTATGCTGTGGCAAATGTAAAAAGGTCCTAAGCCTTTTCCTAGAATCTGAAAAATCCTGGCCCTGCCATTGAAATTGTTCTCTCATAGCATGCAAAGTTTCCCCAAAAGAAAATTCCTCAGGAGGAGAGGCAGAAGGAATGGAGTCTTCTGCGTCAGAGTCCTCATATGGAGAATAAGGGCCTTCTGGAGGATTTGAGTTTTCTGAATCATCAGAGGAATAATCTGTAGAAACTGGCTCAGGGGGCTCTGCTCTAGGCCTCTTCTCTGGAGGGATGAGAGGCCCTGTCAGGGTGAGGTTGGGATCCCTGATCAAAGAAATGAGATCCTCTGCCAGGCTAAGCATTTGGGTACTAGAGCTAGGCCTGTGTGAGGGGGTTTTAGCAGGCAAGGCCTTAGAAGATTTAGCTGCTTTAGCCCTAGAAAAAGCCTTGATAGACATGGATGCAGGGGGCCTAGCAGCTCCACGTGCAGGAGTAGATATGTCTAAGGGAATAGTATCTGATAAATCCTGAGAACCTTCAGCAGCAGGTGGAAATTCAGTAGCAGATTCAGCCATGCTGGATGAGGCCTTGGTTGTAGGAGGCATGCTTTCGGCCGAAGGAAGAACCGAGGACTCGGTTTCAGCCGAAACCGAGACACTCGCGGTTGGCTTAACCGTGGTTTCGGGCGAAACCGCGGACCGCGAATGTCGGTCCTTTTCCTTACGCTTTTTAGCTAATTGTGAAGTCGGAGTCTCCGACTGCATGTTGTAAGCAAAAGCGGGGCCGAAAAACTCCTCTGCAAACTCCGACCGACGTCTAAGTGTCCGTCGGTTGAAGGAAGCACAGGCTAGACAAGCTGCTACGTTGTGGTCTGGGCCTAAGCAAGAAAGGCAGTTAAGAGTGGAAATCCTTATGAGGTATTTGTTTCCCACAAGTTAAACAGTTATTTACTTTTTCTGACATCGGCTGAGGCAAGAAAGAGTCCCCAACGGAGTACTTAGCTTTTCAGAAGTATTCGGTAGTAGTAATCTCTGGTTCTGACCGACCGGCACTTGCGAACAGCTTCTGCTTCGGGCGCCACGCGGCAAGAAAGACTGAGGAAAATGGCGTTGGCTGATGCCTTTATACCCAATTGACAGCAGCTATGACGTCGGGTGAATTGCGACATCAGCCGAGGCCAGACCCAGACTTTGGAATCCGGCCGACCGAAGGGCTGCCTGAGGCAGGACAGCCCATATGTTAGGACTGCAGATGCATCCTTGAAGGACATCAGCAGCTCTACATGAGGCCTCTAAAGCATCAAAACCACACTGCAAGGTATGTTTACCCACTTGCTCTGCACCATGCAACAAATCCTGCAACTCTTTTAAATCTGGTTGTTCTGGTTGTGTCATTTTGCTTTTCAACTGAGATAACAAAAACTGTTGATACTTTAACATATGGAACTGACAGTTTAATGCCCTCATGGTTAAAGTGGCCGAGGTGTACACCTTTTTTCCCCACCTTTCTAAAGCTCTGGAATCTCTCTCTGAAGGTAATGGGTTTTTAGCAGTAGAGGCCTTAATTCCCTTGGGACCCTGTGAAATAGTTTCTGGGTCAGCAGTATGGCTTTTGTATAGGAACTGGTGAGAATCAGGAACCCTGTAATACCTGTCTGGTTTAACAGGAGCTGGAGGCAAAGAATCTGGATTAAGGCTGGCTTCTGTATACACATCAAACAATATATCTAAAACAGGAGGGATAGCCAGGGGCCTATGCTGGGGGAGCAAAAGAAAATCCCTGAGCCTTTTCTTGGAATCTGAGTAATCTTGGCCTTCCCAGTGAAAGTGTTCCCTCAAAGTATGTAAGGTTTCCCCAAAAGAGTAGTCCTCGGGGGGGGGGGGAGACCGAGGGAATAGACTCCTCTGCATCAGAGTCTTCGAAAGGAGAATAGGCATAATCCTGGTCCTCAGAATGTTCAGAGGTAATACAGGCTTGATCAGAGGAAGGGTAGTCTTCCTCTAATCTGGGCCTTTTGTCAGAGGGGGGTTGAGAACCCCTGATAAGAGTAATCAAATCCTCAGCCATTTTGAGCATCTGTTTTTTAGGCATGGGGCCTTGAGAGGGTGTCTGAGGTCCCTGTTTTTTGGTTTTCATGGCTTCTTTAGATTTAGTAAAAGCTTTAATAGAAAAGAAGGAAGGCCTGAAGACACCTTGAGAAATGGCAGGCCTGTCTAAACTCTGAGTTTCCCCACCAAGATTGGCGTCGGTATCTGCAGTAGAAATGGGGACCGAGGAGCCTGCGACCTCGGATACTGAAGTCACCGGTAATGTAGTGTCATCAGTACTCAGGGGCTGCGTAGGCACCTCGCTGAGAACCGGAGACCCAGTAGTCGGCCTCAGCGTGGTGTCAGTAGTCGGTGCGGACCTCGTATGTCGGTCCTTATCTTTGCGTCTTTTACTCAAAACTGGAGTCGGAGTATCCGACAACATAATATAATTAAATTTTTTACCAAAATAGTGAAGGGCGAACTCCGCCCGGCGCTTAATAGTGCGCTTGTTGAATCTAGCACAAAAACGGCAGGCCGAGACGTCGTGGTCTGGGCCTAAGCAAGGTATACAAAAAGAGTGGAAATCCTTATGCGGTATTTGCTTCCCACATGAAATGCAATTATTAACTTTGTCTGACATCGGTCTGAGGCAAGAAAAGTTTCCCCAACGGGGTACTTAGCTTTCAAGAAGACTTCGGCTGAAATATTTTCGTAAATCTCAGGAGCTGGCCGACCGGCACTTGCGAACTGCTTCGGCTTCGGGCACCGTGCGGCAAGAAAGACTGAAGAAGATGGCGTCGGCTGCCTCTTTTATACCCCTGCCGCACTGACGTCAGGGAAGAAGCGACGACAACCGACGCCGGACCTAGACTTTGGAATTTGGCCGACCGAGGACCTACCTGACGGCAGGATAACCCATCTGTAATGACTGCAGCTGCATGCACGATGAACATCCAGGTAAGCACCAATAAATTCCAGGGCTTGAGTGGACAAGAGCTAAGACTTGACATACTTCACTATGATTCCTAGTTGAAGACATTGCTGGAGCAATAGTCCCTGGCCTGAATCAGTACAGGCTTGGTGGAAGCAGAAAGGAGACAGTCATCTAAGTAAGGAAACACCTGGAATCTGTGGAGTCATAAATGAGCTGCAACCACTGCCGTGCACTTTAGTGAACACTCTGTGGGCTGTAGTGAGACAGTGACTGGCTTCCAGCAGGAAGAGTGGGCATCTCCTGGAGCACCTGTGTATTTTGATATGACAGTATGCCTCTAGAAGATCTATACAGCGCATCCAATCGTCCTTCCACAACAGTGGCAGAATGGACTGAACCATAACCATCTAGAAAATTGACTGCTTTACAAATTGATTCAGATTGCTGAGATACAAATTTGGTCTTGGGTCCCCTGTCTTCTTTGGCACTAAAGGAATCCTGAATAGGTTCTGGATCCTTGTTGGTCTGGAGGGACCACTTGGATGACCATTTTTCTCAGCAGTTTTTCTATTTCTGTGGCTGCTGCTTTCCTCCGACTAGGTGGAATGCCGGGAATTGTTTTGATCTGTTGGGGAGGTAGAAGCAAAATGGTATGCAATAACTTCTAGATGTTATTCTGTGCACCCAGGTGTCTTTGGTGATAGCTGTCCAGGCTTCTGGGTGCAGAAATAAGTGCTCCCGAGTGCACCAGCTGGGCGAACCTTCATAGGCACTGAAAGGGCTTCTCAGAAAAAGGACCTCTGAAGCCCTGATGCTGCAGCCACCTCTACCATGGGGGTGACACCATTCATTACAGTTCTCTCCTCTGCTGTGGGGATCTGTCGGAGTCTTGGGAAGACCACTGTGTCTTTTAGAATCACATTTTTCTACCTCATCTCTGGTTCTGGGCGAAAGTCCTTTAAGGGGTAGAAAAGTATAGTCCTATGGCAGATAATGTCTTCCCATCCTGTTCACTCTGAGAGTCAGTTTCCTTCACCTTATGGCCAAACAAGGTAGATCCACCAAATGAAACGTTGATGAATGATGTCTTAAAGGGCTAGGCAAAGTCACAAAGACACATCCAGGCATGCCTTCTTACAGCAATTCATGAACTTGTGTAACTCACAGCTCACTCTCTAGCAAAAGCAATCACTTTCACCAGCAAGAGAAATCAACCTCACTGGGGCATCAAGAGGGACTGGATGGTGGCCAGTAGTGAAGAAACCATCCTCTTGTCCTCCACAGACATGGACCCTGAGAGAGTAGGAGAAATCTCCTTGATCAATTCCCCCTGAAATCTTGTAATATGTGCCAAATAGTTTAGCAACGTAATGCAAAGGTCACTAAAGCATAGATATGCACTCCAAATATGCCCAATGCCCTGGACACTATGGTTGAGGGACGAACAGAGTAACTCTGTTCAGCGATTTCTTCCTTGATGGCTGCTGCTAACACCACAGCATCTACTGGAGGACCTTGCTCCAACTGGCCCTATCTTTTGGTGCAATGAGGTACTTATCTGGCCTCATAGGGATAGGCTCTGTGACATCCAAATCCTTTCAAGCCTGGGTAAAGATGAGAGCCACCATCTCATCCACCAGGGGGGGGGCCTACCCAGGACATATCTGACACTCAAAAGTGCCAACAGAGTCCTGAATGAGCACTGTCCCCAGGCTTGATAAGACCTGCTGCCCTGATGAGACATGATGAAAAGACTCAGGATCCACACTAGATGGCTCATGAGGTAGTGGACCAGAGGGGGGTAGGAATGCCTTGTCCACAGAGCTGGAAAACACTCTCTCCACTGCCTCAAAAGAAGAGAGAATGGGGGAACCAAGCCCCAACGTGGCAGGCACCAAGCCACCTGAGCAGGACAGAGTACATTTTTCCCAAGATCCTGCCTTGATGCAGAAGTCAGAACTTAGCTGCCCAGTGCTAAGGCTCCAAGAAGAAGGGACTGCTCTGAAAGCAGAGTCGAACTCAACCTAGATCTGGTGCTGACATTATGGCTCCAACAGAGTCGAGGCCATCTAGATCAAAAAAGGTGTCAAGAGTCGAAGGCCAAGCCTTCAGATCAGACATAGTCTAGCTCAGAATTCACAGGTCTGATGGATTGGAGTAGGAGTCAAAAGCTGGGGCTGAATGGGAGGTAGGTTCACAGGTACAATGGGTGCTTCTATTTGGCACCTAGATGGTCTGAGGGGTGAAGAGGTCGAGGGTGATCATGATATTTTGAAGACGTGTCTCTGTGAGAATGGTGAGTGCACCTTCAAAGTAACAGGCTCTGGAGAAAATTTAGATATATGTATGTGTATACTTTGATTTTGATTGCGTTGGATCTTAAGGAAAGTACAGTTGTGTAAACTCTTACCAGAGCAGTAGATGTCCTTCTCTTCACTGTTGCAATATTCTTTACTAAAGGGATTCCCTGCCAAGGGTAGTCCAACACCCAGCCAGCTTACCAAATCCTTGGGATTTTATAAACAGTGTATGCCAGGGGTGTGCTTCCCAGTCAAGATTCAAGTCATAAAGGTGATGAACGGACACACATACCTCAGAACTGAACAGGCCCAGGAGGAACAACAGTCATGTGCATCCAGAAAGAGAAAAAAAAAGGAATACAGTAGAGCAGAAGGGGAGGAGGGAGGCAGTGAATACTGCAACAGTGAAGAGAAGGACATCTACTGCTATAGTAACATTTTAATCAACTGTACTATATCCTTCCATATCACTGCTCCAGTATTCTTTATTAAAGGGATAGAACAAAAGCTCAAGCGGAAACTTTGGAGGGGGAAAACCCAAAAAAGCCTTCAAGAAATCCATGCAGGATAGCTCTGGTAAAGCCAGCTTTTGCTCTGGAAACAACATCCAATTTGTAATGCTTAGCAAAGATATGGAAAGAGGTCCAAGTAGCAGCCTCAATAAAGGAATTGATATCCAATCCTTTGAAAAAATATCAGAGGAAGCCATGGCCTTGGTCGAATAAGCTTTTATACAGGCAGAAAAGCTTTTCCCATGAAAGGAGTAACAAAAAACTGGCATTAGAGATCAATGAAGAAATGATTTGCTTAGAAACAGCCAAACCTATAAATCTGGGATGAAAGGAAATAAAAAGCTGCTCAGACTTGCGAATGGCCTTAGTCTTATCTAAATAATATCTGAGCTGTCTATGCAAATCCAAGGTGTAAAGAACCTTCTCACTAGCAATGTGTGGAGAAAGAAAAAGAGAGGGCAAATTAATGGACTGATTAAGAGAAATTCATTAACTACCTTAGGCATAAAAGAAGGATTAGTACAAACAGACATCCTTGTCCCTACAAAAAACTATAAAAGGAGGAACAGCTGTAAGACTCTGGTGTTCAGACTCCCTCTTATCTGAAGTAAGGGCCAAAAGAAGAACAATCTTCTATGTACAGTGTAGTAAGGAAAATGAAGTTGCTGGCTCAAAAGGAGCCCGAGTCAATTTCTCAATAACAAAGGTAAGGTCCCAGTAAGGTGGAATAGGCTTCCTGGGAGGCCTGATATGAAATACACCTTTAAGAAATTGCTCAACCTCAAACTTAAGAGACCAGGAAAAGGAGTTAATGGCAGGCGAACAGAAAGAGCTGAAAGGTTAGCTTTAACAGAAGAATATGCTAATCCAGCATGGAACGATTCACACAAATAAGAGAGAACGAGAGGGATCGCCAAAGAAAGTGCATCCTGCTTGCAAGGAAGGCACCAAACAGAAAATCTCTTCCATTTGGACAAATAGGATTTCCTGGTAGTGGGTCTCCTGGCCTCCTTGTAGAACCTGAAGCACTTCCTCAGAAAAAAGGTGTCTAAAAGGGATCAAAACTCTATCACCCACAATGTCAGTTGAAGAATGGACAAGTGAGAATGGATCCCTTGTCTTGTGTGGTAACTTCTGGTGACTGCCCTTGGCTCGGTGCAGAAGAAGAATGAACCAATGCTGTCTAAGCCAAAAGGGAGTCACCAGCAAGAATTTGGTGGAGTCTTGCTCTATCTTGAGCAGGACCCTCATAATCAGGAGAAGGGAAGGCAAGATGTAGGAAAAACATCCACTTCCAAGAAAGAGATAGGACATCCACCTTCCAAGCCAGAGGACTTTGAATCTGGTGCAAAAAACAGGAAGTTGCCTGTTCAAAGGGAAGGGAAAAAGAACTAACCGAGGAGTATCCACTGATGGACAATGTCCAGAAATACATCTCTGTGAAGCATCCATTCATGAGGCTGTGTTTTGGACCCGATCAAAAATTCTGCAACTGCATTCTACTCTAAAGGAATGTGTACAGCCTGAAGTCACTTGACACTGGACAGCTAGATCCCAAATTTGAACAGCTGGCTTGCAAAAAAGGTAGTACCATGTTCCCCCTTGCTTGCTGATGTACCACATCAATGTGGTATTGTCTGTAAAGATTTTGAGACACCCTGGAAGAAAAAGAGAATGAAAGGTCTAACGGTTGAAAAGGAGAGCACTCATCTCTTTGATATTGATGTGGTCTGACCTCTGAGGTGGGGGCCAGAGACCCTGGACCTTGAGGAGACACAAAGAGGCTCCCCACCCCTTATCTGAGGCATAAGAGAAAAGTTCCTAACAGAGGGGACTGGGAGATGAAAAGGAAGCCCCCAAGTTGAGACTCAGTTGAGGAATCTATCAATGAAGCTCAACTCTGAGGCATGGAAGCAGAAAAGCTAGAAAATCTAGAGGGTGACAGTGTAGGAACCATACTGACTTTAGGAAGCACTGTAGTTTTCTCATGTGAAGCCTGGCAGAAAATAGCACACGAACGGTGGAAGTCATGATATCTAGTGCCCTTATAAACTCCCTGGTTGTAAGTGAAACCAGAGGAAGAAGGGACTGAAAATGAGCAGAGAAAAAGACTTGGAAGGAGGCATGAGCCTGCAACTGAGGATCTTGAGAAGGAATCAGGATTGATTCCTATAAGATCCAGCCACAAAAACCTCCTACAGGTCACAACAGCCTTTAACTCTGCTGGAGAAATATTACTCTCCTGCACTATAGCCAAACTCTGGAACTCCCACCCATCCTCAATTACCTCTGTAACTTCTTGCACCCACTTTAAATCCTTACTAAAATTACACTTCAAAACTTGCCAGATATGCCCTTGCCATCCCCCCTCTAATACCATCCACTCCCCCCACCCACTACACCTCTCTCAGCCCCATATCAACAACCTACTCTTGGCAAGCTTGGCTACTCACGTTCCCAGCTACCTACCACATAATACTAACTTCTTGTAGCAACAACTGCTAATGGCTGTTATGTACGTCAAAAACAGATTGTATCAATTGTTCACTGATGAATCTCAACTACATTTGTAAACATGTTTAGTATAGGTTACCATATTTTAAAATTGTACTATGTTCTACAGATGTTTTACATCTGTTTTCGTCTTGTCTTGTGTCCTTAACTGGACTAATGTCTATATTTAAATGCTATGTCTTTTAACTGTATAATGCAAGTAATACTTAATGTGGAGCTTTTCTCCCCGGGCCTCCACTGAAAACGGACCTGTGTCCAGTCGGACTCTCCCAGTCAACAAATGTAAATAAATAAATTATTGCCAACCCTAGGGTTTAAGAGACAAACAGTATAGTGGAAGTGCTGAAGCAAGGTCTTAGGGGAGGAAGCCTGAATGAGTAGGTCATCCAGATAAGGAAATATCTGAACCCCTTGCATTCCACAAAAAGCAATCACAGCCATAAGGCATTTGGTGAATAGCCTTGCTGCAATAGAAAGGCCACACAGCAAAGCAGAGAACTGAAAATGCAAGGAAAAACACAGAAATGCAAAAACTTCCTGAAAAGCGGATGAACTGAGATACAAAGATAAGCATTCCTGAAATAGGAGACCAGGAAAGCCTATGGAAGAAGAAGTGGAAACAGGGTCTGAAGGGATAAAATCCAAAAGGTAAGGTTCTTCAGAGAGGTGTTGAACTGAGAGGTCCAGAATGGGTCTCCAAGGGCCTTCCTTCTTGGGAACCAGAAACATTCGGGAATAAAACCCCTTTCCCTCCTGGGAAGGGGGCACAGCCTGAATGGTGCATTGTGCCAAAAGGCCCAGTAGTAGTTCTGTGGAAAAAGGAAGCTGTTCCTGAGGAGGTTGAGAGATGCCCAGAAAAGAAGGAAGGGATTTCCATACCATGAAGTACCCCTGACGGATGACGGACAGAACCCAAGAGTCTTGACTGATCCTTAATGAATTGGTAAGGGACAGGGAAAGAAGAACCTAACTCAGGAAAGGGAGAAGCTAACAGTCATCGGGAGGTTTCTAGGAATCTGAGTTGATTTAGAAGAAGGAACCTGCCTAGAACCCTTCTTACCTCTGTTAGGGGGTGAGGCTGCTTCCGAACAAAAGTAGATTTAGATGGATAATTCCTCTGAAACTTAGGAATAAGAGAAAAGTACAGTTGTGTACACTTACCATAAATGCAGATGTTTGAGTGTATTCACTGTTGCAGTGATTACATTTGGGTTATCTGCTTGCGGGTAGCCCTCAGTCAGCCTGATTAACAAAGTCTCGGGTCCTGTGTCAGTTGCTGTCCCTTCTTCCATGACGTTAGGTCGTCAGGGGTATAAAACATGCAGCCGATGCCATTACATCAGTTTTTCTTGCCCCAGATGTCAGATGCCCCCCTAATGGGAAGCAATTAAACATAAAAGTACAAAGATATACCTCCAACAAAAAGCAAATACACCAAAAAGGCTTTTAAGCATAGTAAAGGAAAGTAGAGGTATAGCCAAAAGAAGTTAGGAGGCTGAAGTGAGCGTAACCGGGACTGCAACAGTGAATACACGCTAACATCTACATTTATAGTAAGTGTACACAACTGTACTATGTTCTTCGTGTCTCACTGTTGCAGTCATTATATTTGGGTAGATTCCCAAAGCTATGGTTGGGAGGAGGAATTTAGATAGCATTAGGGCCGGCTATAAGGCCATGCAAGACTGTAGTGGCAAAGCCAGCTCTGGATTTAGAGAAAATTGGCAAATGATGATGCCTGGTGAAAGTATGTACAGAACTCCAGGTAACAGCTTCTAGAATGTCCCTGGTAGGGACGCCTTTGAGAAAGGCTGTAGAGGTAGATGCAGCCCTGGTGGAGTGAGGTCTGATCCCCTGGGGGATAGGTTTTCCATGGTGCTTATAGCAGAAATTAATGCAATGGCTTACCTATTTAGAAATGGTTTGCTTTGAAATAGCCTTCCCCTCTGCCCCTGCAGTAAATGCCACCAGCAGTTGTTCAGATTTCCTTTGAGGTTTAGTCCTGTCCAAGTATAATCTAAGTTGTCTGTGCAGATCTAAGGAATGCAGTATCCGTTGCCCTTTATTCTGTGGATTGGGAAAGAAGGTTGGCAAATGAATGGACTGATTAAGAGCCACATTGGATACCACCTTGGGCATGAAGGATAGATTGGCTCTGAGGGACACCCTGTCCACATAAAAGATGATGAAAGGCTCCACTGCCATAAGGGCCTGTAATTCAGATACCCTTCTAGCTGAAGTGATCGCTAAAAGGAATGCTGTTTTCCAAGAAAGAAATTTTAAGTCTGCAGTAGCAGCTGGCTCAAAAGGAGGTAGAGTGAGTTTCTCCAAGACCAAGTTAAGGTCCCAGGCTGGGTTTGGAGCTCTCCTGGGTGGTCTCAAATTTTTGGCCCCTCTGAGGAACTGCTTGAGCAGTGGATGAGAGAAGAGGGGAGGTTCTGTGATATAATGAGCTGAAACGTTTGAGGCGTGGATTTTAATGGAGGAAAAAGACAGGCCCTTGTGAAGCATCTCAGTTAAGTACTGTAAAATCTGAGGTAAATTGGGCGCTGCTGTGCTCATCCCTTTTGACTGGTTCCAGGCATAGAACCTTTTCCATTTTTCAGCATAAGATTTTCTAGTACTAGGCCTCCTTGCCTCTAAAATGATATCCATCACAGGTTTGCTGACGGATGGTAAAGGAGAGATTAAGTAATTAGCCAGGCTGCAAGGTTCAGTGTTAGAAGCTGAGGGTGCAGAATCTGGTCCTCCTGCTGAGACAGCAGGGAAGGAGTCTGAGGCAGGTGCCATGGAGATAACCATGATATACTGTGCAGAATTGGGTACCAGAGTTGGAGCGGCCAGTCTGGAGCAATAAAAATCACCCTTGGTTTGTCCTGTTTGATTTTTAGTAGTACTTTGGAGAGCAGAGGCAGAGAGGGGAAGGCATAGACTGATAGGTTTTTCCAGCTGAAGGACAGAGCATCCGCTTTCCAGGCTTGTTTGTGGGTAGTCCTTGTGCAAACTTTGTCCAATTGGTAGTTCTGGGGAGAGGCAAACAGGTCTATAGCTGGGCTCCACCATTTGCTTGTCAACATGTTGAAAGTCCTTGGTTCCAGTTTCCATTCGTATGGGTCCATGAGGTTTCTGCTTAGTCCATCTGCCAGTGCATTTAATTTTCCTGGCAGGAATTGAGCTTGTAGGTGCACTTGGTAGCTCAAGGCTATGTTCCACAATGCCATGGCTAGTCTGCAGAGGGGGTAAGAATGTGTACCCCCCTGCTTGTTTATGTACCACATAACAGTGGTGTTGTCAGTCTTTAACATTAGTTGTCCTCGAAGAATGTGGTCCTTGAAGGCTGTCAGAGCATTCTGTACAACTAACATTTCTTTTTGATTGATATGTAGGTGCATTTGACTTGGGTTCCATTTGCCCTGAATGCACTTCCAGGTGAGCCCCCTATGCATAGTCTGATGCGTTTTTGTTAGGGTTTGGGCGGCAGGGGGTGGTGTAAAAGGTAGTCCCTTGTTTTGGTGGCAGGCCTCTGCTCACCAAAGGAACTCTAGGCGTAGGCAAGGTATGATAGGAATCATTGTTTCTAGGTCCTGAAAATGTTGACACCATAGGCTTTTTAGATACCACTGTAGTTTCCTCATATGCGGTCTTACATATGGAATTAGAAGAATGCAGGAGGCCATGAACTCCAAGGCCTGCAGTATTTGTCTTGCAGATAGCAGGGTTTTTGTGGCCACTTGTTTAAAGTAGGTTGTCAAATGAATTTGTTTCTCTGGTGTGAGCTAAGCCATCTGGGAAGTTGTATTCAAGCTTGCTCCCAGGAATATAATTTGTTGACAGGATACCAGTTGTGATTTCTTTTCGTTTATGGTGTACCCCAGACAAGTTAGAACCCTTTGTACAAAGGCCAGATGATTCAAAAGTATGTCCTGGCTTTCTGCCTGAATTAGACAATCATCCAGGTATGGGTATATTTGAATATTTCTTTGCCTGCAAAATGCAATAACTGGAGCTAGGCACTTTGTGAATACTCTGGGCGCAGTAGATAAGCCAAAGGGCAGTGCAGAGAACTGATAGTGCATGTAGCCTGCTTTGAAGTGTAGGTATCTTCTGCAAGATTCCCTGACTGGGATGTGCAGGTATGCTTCTTTTAAATCTAGTGGTGCCAACCAGGCATCTTTGCCTAGCATAGGAAGTAATTGGTGAAGAGTCAGCATATTGAATTTTGGAATCTCCAAAAAGGTGTTTAGAGTAGACAAGTCCAGGATAGGATGCCATGAATTGTCTTTTCTGGGTACCAGGAAAAGTCTTGAGTAGAAACCTTGTCCCTTTTCCTCTTCTGGTACCAGTTGAATAGCCCCCATGCTTAAGAAAGAAAGTACTTGTTTTTGGGCCTCTGCCCACTGATTTGGGGGTAGGTCCAGCCACCAGCTTGGTGTTGGCAACGTGTGAAAGTGAAATCTGTATCCCAGGGACACTACATTTAAAACGCATTTGTCCTGGGTAAAGAGTTCCCAATTCTTTGCATGAACAGCAATCTTTCCCCTCAAAGGGGCAGTCAGTTGATAAGTGCTTGGAAATTTTAAAAGGAAGTCAGTGAGACAGATTATCATAGGGGGGAGTCTTATTATTCCCAGATTTGGAAGTGGAGGCCCCCCATTGCTTAGTTGTGTGTGTCCCCTGGGACTGAAACTTGGGGTTTTTGCTGTGTCTGGGTTTGGCCTGAGAAGACCTGGAAGGGGCTGGAAAGGACCAATTCTTAGAGGGCCAGTGTCTACTAAATCTAGGAGGCTGAACTTGTAAAAAATCTTTAACAGTTTGCATAGATTTAGCTTTATCTTCCATCTTTTTAAGAACTTCCTCAGCCTTGTTGCCAAACAGGCGGTCCTCATTTAAAGGAGCATCCAACAATTTAGCTTTAGCATGATCAGGCAAAGATTGTTCCTTAAGCTAAGCATGCCTTCTGAGCACAGACCCAGTAACAATAGCCCTGCAAGAGGCCTCTAATGAATCAAAACCACATTGCAAAGTACGTTTTCCAACTTGTTCAGCAGAATGCATTAAATCCTGTAATTCTTTATTTTCCACACAGTCAGGAATCAACATCATTTTCTGTTTAAGTAGTCCAATAACATGTTGCTGATACTTTAACACATGAAACTGGCAGTTTAAAGCCCTAATGGCCAAGGCTGCAAAAGTGTAAACCTTCTTACCCCATTTATGCACCGCCCTGGAGTCTCTATCAAAAGGGGTAGGATTTTTAGCAGTAGAAGCCTTAATGCCCTTGGGCCCCTGTGAAATAGTCTCTGGATCTGCAATCCGATTTTTAAAAAGGAACGTGTGGGACTCGGGGACCCTACAGTATCTGTCAGGTTTTCTGGGAGCAGGAGGCAGGGAATCAGGGACAAAACTAGACTCCAAAAAAGCATCATCAACAATGTCTAGTACAGGAGGAATACCTAAAGGCCTATGCTGAGGTAGGAGAAGGAAATCCCTAAGTCTCTTTTTTGAATCAGAAAAATCCTGGCTTTCCCCAGTGGAAATGCTCCCTTAGAGTATATAAGGTTTCCCCAAAAGAAAAATCCTCAGGAGGGGAAGCAGGAGGAATGGAATCCTCTGCATCAGAATCTTCATAAGTAGATAAGGGCAAATCCAGATCATCAGAAGAATCAGAAAAAAACAGAATCCTGATCAGAAGATTCATAATCAACTTCAGTCCTAGGCCTCTTGGGGGGGGGGGGGGGTTGGCTACCCCTGATTAGAGTTACTAGATCTTCAGCCATTCTTATCATTTTTTTTTTTAGGATAGAGGCCTGAGCATGTGGCCTGGGCGTCAGTTTTTTAGGCATGGATCGAGATTTAAGCCTAAGTAAAGAAGGAGGCGTCAATTTAATATGCAAGTCCGTAGGCTTGAATACACCCTCAGAAGCAGGTGCCTGCACAGCGGCTTTGGACCCATCCAAGGTAGAGACACCCACGGGTTCCATAGTTGAAGCATCTCGCGGCATACCGGACTCCAAATGGGTCTCAGTAGAAGCCTGCGAATCAGAAGTAGCGGGTATCAGGGGCTGCAAAGGCGCCTCACTGAGTACCGACGAACTGGCGACTGTCTTAGGAGAAGCGTCATCAGAAGTTTTGGTCCTCAGCGGCCTGTCTCTGTCTTTATCTTTGCATTTTTTCAGAATCCTGGTAGTCGGATGGCTAACCGATGACATTTCTGGATAATTAAACTGAGAACCGAAATATTTAGAGGCGAAAATATATCAACGACGGATAGTGCGGTGATTAAATAAAGCGCAAAATCGACAGCAAGGTACGTCGTGGGCAGGGCCTAGGCAAGGAATACAGTATGAATGAAAATCTTTATGAGGTATTTGCTTTCTACAAGTAATGCAATTGTTAACTTTTACTGACATCGGTAAGGAGCAAGAAAAAGTTTCCCCAACGGGGTACTTTTAGTTGAAGACTTCAGTTCTGAAACTCGAAAATGAAAATTTCAGGAGTCAGCCGACCGGCACTTGCGAACTGCTTCGGGCACCGCACAGCAAGAAAGACTGATGTAATGGCGTCGGCTGCATGTTTTATACCCCTGATGACCTGACATCATGGAAGTAGGGACAGCAACCGACGCAGGACCCAAGACTTTGTTAATCAGGCCAACTGAGGTCTACCTGCAAGAAGATAACCCAAATGTAATGACTGCAACAGTGAAACATAAAGAACATCAAATACATGCTTCAATTCCTGTAAGGCCCTACTTTATCCTGTAGAGACTTAGAAAGCTCAACATCCCCAGAACTAAACAGGTTCTTATTATCAAGAAGAGCATCCAACAGTTTAGTCTTAATATTATCAGGCAAAGGCTGGATACAAAGCCAAGAGTAATGTCTCAAAACAGAACCAAATGTGGCAGCTCTAGAGGAGGCATCAGCTGCATCATAACTACATTTAGTAGTGTGATGGGCAACTTGAGAAAAAGAATCCAGTAAAGAGAGGGACGAGGCCTTCCCTTCAGAATCAGGAAGGTCTGAGATAGTTTAGGAAGCCTGAGGAAGAAGGGTTAAAATATACCTGGTCATACGAGTTTGGTAAATAATAGCCCGAAAGGCCATGGCAGCAGCAGTATACATCTTCCTGCCCAACCATTCCATAGCTCTACTGTCTTTGTCAAAAGGAAATAGTTTTGCAGCCATAAAAGCTTAAGAGGTTTTGTCAGAAGAGATGGACATTACAGAAGGGTCAGCAAAAGGACATATGCTGAAAGACTTGCTCTCGTCGTGCACCTTATAAAACCTGTTAGGCTTCTTAGAGGCTGGAAGTTGAGAATCTGGGGCTATATAGGTTCATAGGTGTGTACTAGGCTAATGGCCCTGGAGCCTTTACAAGCCTAGCCCACAGAAGTGCCCTGGCATCGTGCTGCCCATTAGTACCCAGTGCCTCTATCAAATAGAGCCACTGGAGTGATCCCCGGGGTGAACTTTCTATTTCCGATCTACTCAAGATTTCTCTTGAAGATGGCCAGTGAGGTGCTCTGCTTGACATGTATGGGAAGTTTATTTCAAAGCATGGGCAGTCTCTGGGTTATGAACCTGTCCCTCCAGCATGTTCTGTTGATTGTGGTAATGAGGTTGAGGTCTCTGAGGCGTGTGGTGCGGAGGGATTGGGATTTCTTTAGATGTAACATTTCTAACAGAGCTGGGTCAGACATGGCTTTGTAAGTCAAGCAGAGATTGCCTCTTAGTAGACGATACGAGACAGAGGAATAGCTGGACTTTTTTGAGTCTGTCCATGTAGGACATGTGTTTAAGGACTAGGATCCTCTTTGTGAGGTACTTCTGTAGACTTTCCAACTGTTGCATATGTCTAGTGAGGTACATGCCAAATGGGGCATTAAACTCGATGATTGGCCTAATGAAAGAGGAGTACAGAGAGATGATGACCTCTTTCTTCCTGGATTCAAAATCCTTGGTAACGAGATGTGCCACACAGAAGGACTTTCTGACCACACTGGCAATGTGGTGGTTGAAGGAGAGGTTGCTGTCAACCTGTGTCACCAAATCTCTTCTAACGCCTTCAGTGTTCAATGGGCTCCCAACAATGTGGTAACTAGTGGGAACTTAGTTTTTTTCAAAGGGGATGACGATGCATTTTTTGGAATTAAGCTTAAAGCCATGGTTTCGACACCAGTCACTGGTCTCAGTGAGGCCTTTCTGTAGGATGTCTACATCACTTGGGGAGTTAATAATGGCTCCCAGCTTGCGGTCATCTGCGAACTTGATCAGCCAGAGTCCCTTCGTGTTGGGTTGGACTTCTGAGAAATAGATGCCAAACAGGAGAGGACCCAGGACCGATCCCTGTGGGACTCCACCCGTGACTGGTCAGCAGTCTGACTTGGAGTCCGCTACTTTCACATTGTGAGTTCTATCTGTGAGCCAATTTGCAACCCAGCTAGTGATATAGGGGTTGATGTCTAGTTTGGTGAGTTTATCAATAATTCCTGAATTTGGAATGGTATCAAAGGCCTTGGCCAGATCGAGGTAAGCTGTATGAACTGCCTTGCCCTCATCCACAGCTCTGGTGACTGACTCAAAGAAATTAACCAGGTTGAGCAGGAATGATCTACCTTTCACAAAACCAAATTGCATGGGATCTAGAGTTTGGAGATTCCCTATATCCTTGTTAATTAGGTCCATGATGATGTGCTCCATAGCCTTACATATCAAACTAGTCAGGCTAATGGGGCGATAATTCCCAGGGTCTGTAGTCGCTCCCCCTTTACGGAGAGGGATGACTGTAGCAGTGCGCCATTCTGTAGGGACAAAGCCTGAGGTGAGGCTGTGATTGAACAGTACACACAGATGTGGTGCCAGTTCACTTTGTAGTTCATGCAGAACACATCCAAGGATATTCCAAGTCGGTTCCCATGGAAGCTGTATTCCTGGTCTTGGACAATGCAGCTTTAACCTCTGCTGCAGTGATGGTGGGTGCCTGGCATTTCTCCAGTATTGTCATTGGTCCTTTAGGGGGAAAGAGAGGGGTAAAGTTGGCATTAAATCTGTCAGGCAGTATGTTGGCAATATCTGTTGGCTCACTATAGGCCATAAGTTGCTGAAAAGGTATTTAACAGGGCAGCCAAGGCTGGCAGGATAGCAAAGGGCTTAGGAGACTCCATCTGAAGGAGCACTTTTGAATGGCAGAAACTGGAGGACAGTCCCATTTTAAAAAAATTCTGTCATACAAGAAACAGTATCCCCAAATGAGAGTTCTTCAAATGGAGAGTCTGGGTTAACAAAGTCTTCTTCCTCAGAGCCACTGTCCAAGTGAGAAGGTATCTGAGATGCCAAAGAGTCTTCACCAGAATCCAATTCCTCCTCAGAGGAGTCCTGTTCTCTGGGCCTCTTGAATGGGAAACAGGACCAAGGAGGAGCAGGTAAGAAACTTCATAGGGAGGCTTCAGGGCTACAGCATTAAATAACTCCTGGGTAAAATCCTGCTATTCACGCTGAGGATCCTTAGGAGCAGAGGCAACATGCTTGCTTTTTCTTTTGAGGGATGTCTGTCTTAGACACCCATGGAGGCTCAGACCCTTGCCTACACTCAACTAACATAGTAGGAATCTCCTCTCAAACAAGTATCTGCAGAATCCCCCTTTGAAATAATCAGCTGAGGTTCCCTCTCAACATCCAGAAAGTACAGTTTTGTACCTACCATAAATGTAGATGTCCGATAGATATGCAACTGCAGTCCTGACATATGGGTTGTCCTGCCTAAGGCAGCCCTTCAGTCGGCCGGATTCCAAAGTCTGGGTCCGGCGTCGGCTGATGTCGCCTCTTCCCCGACGTCAGAGCGGCTGGGGTATAAAAGCATCAGCCGACGCCATCTTCTTCAGTGTTTCTTGCCCCAGATGCCAAGTGCCCTCCAAGGAAGGCTAAATTTAGAGAATGGATAAAATTCCAGACATGCACAACAGCAATAAACAGATACACCATAAATACTATCCCCAGCTAATATGAAAAGGGGGAGTGGTCCCAAAAAGATAATTACAGACGGGTAGGAGGGAGGGAAAACCTGACTGCAGTTGCATATCTATCGGACATCTACATTTATGGTAGGTACAAAACTGTACTATGTCCTTCAAGAATGCAACTGCAGTCCTGACATATGGGTTGAATACCATAGCCAAGCTGGGGGTGGTAGGATCTAAGATAATGATGGTGTAGCTAAAATGCCCTGCAGGACTGCAGAAGCAAAGCCTGCTCGGGATCTGGAATATAAAGGCAGGTTGTAATGCTTGGAAAATGTATGCAAGGAGCTCCATGTAGCAGCTTCTAGAATGTCCTTTGTAGCCACCCCTCTTAAAAAAGCTGTGGAGGTGGCTGTAGCTCTGGTGGAGTGTGGCCTAATATTGCCTGGCACACCTTTTCCATGGAAAGAGTAGCAGAATCTGATGCAGTTTCCAATCCATTTTGAAATTGTTTGTTTGGAAATTGCCTTCCCTTGTACTCCAGGAGCGTAAGCTACAAATAGTTGGTCAGACTTTCTGTTGGCCTTTGTTCTATCCTAGTAATAGCGCAATTGTCTGTGTATGTCCAAAGTGTGCAGCAGCTTTTCTCCTTTATTTTGAGGATTGGGAAAGAAAGTAGGCAGGTGAATTGCTTGATTTAGAGAAACCCTGGATATCACTTTTGGCATGAATGAAGGACTGGTTCTTAAAGAGAGACTGTCCTGATGAAAAATGAGAAATGGAGGTACTGCCATAAGGGCCTGTATCTCCGAGACTCTTCTTGCTGAAGTAATTGCCAACAGGAAAACTGTTTTCCAGGAGAGAAATTGCAATTCTGAAGATGCTGCTGGCTCAAAAAGAGGAAGAGTTAATTTTTCCAAGACGAAATTGAGGTCCCATGCAGGCACTGGTGGTTTTCTTGGAGGTTTGATATTCTTTATCCCCCTTAGAAACTGACTTAGCAAAGGATGTGAAAACACAGGTGGATCACAGTTGTATTTTGCTGAAATTGCTGAAGCGTGTATTTTTATGGAAGAATATGAAAGGCCATTGTGAAACATTTCTGCCAAGTATTCTAGAATCTATGGGATGTTCATTACTGATGCATCCTGGCCCTTGTTGGCATTCCAGATGTTGAACGTCTTCCATTTGGCTAAATAAGTTTTTCTGGTGGAAGGCCTGCGTGCTTCCAGTAGGATCTCTTGAACTTTTTTGGAGAGAGAAATATGGGTAGAAGTCATGTAACCCTCCAAGCTGTCAGTTGCAGTGTTTGAAGGTTTGGATGAACAGTCCTGTAATTGTGCTGAGTTATAAGCAGAGGCCATAGAGGCAGGGGCCACGGTTTGGTGCAAGTTATGCTCCTTAGTAATGGGTACCAGTGCTGTCTTGGCCAGTCTGGAGCTATCAAAATGCCTTTTGGTTGTTCTGCTTTGATCTTCAGTAACACCTTGGTCATTAATGGTAGAAGCGGGAATGCATAGATTGTTAGAGAATTCCAGCTGAAGGAGAGAGCATCTATTCTCCAGGCTTGAGGATGGTGTGTCCTTGAGCAGAACTTTTTCAGATGATGATTGTGGTGTGAGGCAAAGAGGTCTATGTCCGGCCTTCCCCATGCATGAGTTATTTGTGAAAAAATGTCTGGATGCAACATCCATTCATGGGGGTCCATAATGTTTCTGCTTAGATTGTCCGCCAGAATATTGTCCTTGCCTGGAACAAACTGGGATTGCAACTGTATGTTCAGTTTCAGGGACTTTTCCCAAAGAGTCATTGTTAGTCTGCAAAGGGGGTAAGAATGGGTGCCTCCCTGCTTGTTTATGTAGCACATAACAGTGGTGTTGTCTGTCCTTATTAAAAGATGACCTTGTTGAAGAAATTTTCCGAAGGCCTCGATTGCATGAATCACTGCCAGCATCTCTTTCTGATTGATGTGCAGATGCAATTCCCGGGGAGCCCATTGCCCTTGAATGCATCTGCCTTCCATGTGCGCCCCCCATCCATGATCTGAGGCGTCTGTTGTAATGGTTTGGCTTGCTTGAGGTTTGTTGAAGGGCATGCCTTTGTTTAGTTGGCTTGCTTGTGCCCACCACAAAAATTCCTTTTGTAGACATGGAATGAGTGGAATAATTGCTTCTAAGTTGTGGCTGTGTTGAGACCATAGGCTTTTTAGGTACCATTGCAGTTTTCTCATGTGTAGTCTTGCTAGTGGAATCAAAAGAATGCAAGATGCCATGAAACCCAGGGCCTGCAGGAATTTCCTTGCAGTCATCTGGGTGTACTTTGCTAGGCTTTTGAAGTAATCTGGTAATTGTTCTTGTTTTTCTTCTGTGAGGAAAACCATTTGTGAATTTGTGTCCAGTTTGGCTCCTAGAAAAATTATTTGTTGGGATGGCAGTAGTCTTGATTTTTGAATGTTGACTGTGTATCCCAAAGACTGTAGTAAGTGAATGACATAGTCCAAGTTTCTTATCAAGGCTTGCTGGCTGTCCGCTTGTATAAGGCAGTCGTCCAGATAAGGGTATATTTGCATCCCCTGAAGTCTGCAATGTGCAATTACTGATGCCAGGCATTTCGTGAATACTCTGGGTACAGTAGATAAGCCAAAAGGCAATGCTGAGAATTGATAATGCTCTGACCCTGCAAGAAATCTGAGGTATCTTCTGCAGCTGTGTCTGATTGGGACATGCAGGTATGCCTCCTTGAGGTCCAGAGTAACCAGCCAAGACCCCTTGCCCAGCATGGGAAGAAGTTGCTGTAATGTCAGCATTTTGAATTTTGGCACAATGAGAAAAGTGTTTAGAGCGGACAAGTCCAGTATAGGTCTCCATTGCTTTTCTTTTCTTGGAACAAGGAACAGTCTTGAGTAGAATCCCTGGCCTTGTTCCTGAGGAGGGACCCTTTCTATTGCTTTGATTTGTAGCAGCTTTGAAACTTGTATGAGTGCCTCTGCCCTTTGATTGCGTGGCAGGTTTGGCATGCCTTGTCTTGTTGGTAAGGTATGGAAGTGGAACCTGTTACCTTTGTCTATTATGTTCAAAATCCATCCGTCCTTTGTAAAAACATGCCAATTTTTTGAAAATAAGGATAACTTTCCGCCTAAAGGAGCTTCTCTTTGAGCCTTGGTCGGCGGTGTCAACGGCAAGTCATTGTGATTGTCCCTGTGGAGCAGTGGGAGTCCCTGCGCCACTTCTCTGATTAGTTGGTTGCCATTGGCGGCCCCTGTAGGAGCCTCGGCATTGTCCTCTACCTCGAGCACGGCTGCTTTTTCCCCTTTGAAACTTGTCAGTGTCTGGAAAGGACCAATTCTTCGAAGGCCAATTCCTGCTGAACCTTGGTGGCTGAACCTGGAGGAAATCTTTAACTGTTTGTACTGATTTAGCCTTTTCCTCAATTGATTTCAACACACCTTGTGCATTAGCACCAAATAGCTTGTCTTTTTCCAGAGGTGCATCTAGAAGCTTTACTTTAACATGATCTGGCAATGACTGTTCTTTCAACCAAGCATGTCTACGTATGACGGCCCCTGTCATAGCTTCCCTACATGAAGCTTCCAATGCATCATAACCACACTGAAGAAAATGATTGCTAACCTGCTGAGTATTATGAACCAAATCCTGCAAAGCCTTTCTATCTAAAGGCTCAGGAGAGGCTAACTTTTTCTGCAAATCATCCATCAGAAAATCCTGATACTGAAAAATATGAAAAAGACAGTTAAGAGCCCTCATGGCAAGGGTGGTAGAGGTATAAACTTTCTTACCCCACCTCTCCAGGGACCTAGCTTCCCTGTCTGTGGGCAAAGGATTATTGGTCGTGGAAGTGGCCACTCCTTTGGGCCCCTGAGAAATAGTTTCTAGATCAACAGAGTGGGCCTTAAAGAGATGCTTATGAGTTTCAGGAACCCTGTAATATCTGTCAGGCTTGACAGGAGCAGGAGGGAGAGAATCAGGAGAATTACTGGAGTCTGAGTACACATTATCCAATACATCTAACACTGGGGGAATAGCTAAAGGCCTGTGCTGGGGTAACTTAAGGAAGGTCCGAAGCCTTTTCCTGGAGTCCAAGAAATCCTGGCCCTGCCACTGAAAATGCTCTCTCTCATGGAGTGTAGAATTTCCCCAAAAGAAATATCCTCAGGAGGAGAGGCAGAGGGAATGGATTCATCTGCATCAGAATCCTTGTAGGCCGGGAAGGGTTCTTTCCTAGGAATCTGAAAGGCCTGACTCACCAGAGGCTTCATCTGAAGAAAGGGTATCTGTCTGCTCAACCCTATGCCTTTTGTCTGAAGGCTGCTGAGAACCTCTGTCTGGATGAGCCTGAGAGCCCCTGATTAAAGAAATTAGATCTGCAGCTAAAGACATAATCTGTTTATCCGAGGTGGGAGTCTGTGAAAAAGATTTAGGAGGGTGAGACTTAGCCTGGCTGGCAGCCTTAGCACGTGTGTAGGCCTTGATGGACATAGACACTGGAGGCCTAGCTGCCCCACGTGCTGGAGTAACTTTGTCCACCAGTATGGTGTCAGGCAAATCTTGGGCTTCGGTTTCAGGAGGAAAAACAACAACCGGCACCGGGGAAACCTCCGGGACCGAAGTGTGCGGTAAAGCGGTGTCGTCGGCCTGGAGTGGTTGAATTACCGCCTCCGAAGAGACCGATGCACTCGCGGCAGGCTTAGGCGTGGTGTCGGTGGAAGTCGCGGGCCGCGAAGGTCGGTCCCGGTCCTTCCGTTTTTTGGAAACGTGTGCTGTCGGAAGTTCCGACGGCATGATATAGGAGTAATCTTCCCCAAAAAAGTCTTCAGCAAATTCTGCCCGGCGCCTAAGTGTGCGCTTGTTGAAGCAAGCACAGGCCGAGACGTCGTGGTCTGGGCCGAGACAGGGAAGGCAGTAAGAATGGAAGTCCTTATGAGGTATTTGTTTACCACAAGACAAACAATTACTAACTTTTTCAGTTTTGTCTGACATCGGCTGAGGCAAGAAAAAGGTTCCCCAACGGGGTACTTAGCTTTTTGATGACTTCGGTATCTGAAAACACAGGAGCTGGCCGACCGGCACTTGCGAACTGCTTCTGCTTTGGGCACCACGCGGCAAGAAAGACTGAAGAAGATGTTGTCGGCTGATGCTTTTATACCCCAGCCGCTCTGACGTTGGGGAAGAGGCGACATCAGCCGACGCCGGACCCAGACTTTGGAATCCGGCCGACCGAAGGGCTGCCTGAGGCAGGACAACCTATATGTCAGGACTGCAGTTGCATTCTTGAAGGACATCAGACATCTGCACAGCCTTCGATTACGTGCAAGAAGTCGAATCCATGATGCCCTCTGATAAGGTTGCAGCATCGGAATCTGACATAACCAGGTAGTCCTCTGGGCTGTCACCAGCCTTAAGAGAGATATTCAGGAGAGGCTGGACAGCAGATGAATCAGACCAGACACTGGCATTTTTCCTGGCAGACAGCTGATCTTTGGGATGGGAAAATTCAACCACAGCATACTGCACTAACAATTTAAGATGCTGGTTCTCCAGGTAAATGGACACAGAGGAGAGACGACTACATAGGGTCTTCAGGACAAATGCTTGGCAAATAGAACACTTTGTACGGTTGTGCAAGAAGCACCCAACAGAAAAGATATTGCTTGTTCATAGGTTCATACTAGGCTATCTGCCCAAGGGCATTTATAAGCCTAGCCCAGAGTTTTGTGGCTTTCGCCACCCCTTTAGTTTGGAGGATACTATGCCCATTATTTTGCTGTGCCTCTGTCAAGCAGTGACACTGAGATAATCCCTGGGGTATATCTGCGATCTCCCATCCATTGGTCAAGATTTCTCTTGAACAAGGCCAGCGAGGTGCTCTGCCTCACATGTACCGGGATTTTGTTCCACAGCATAGGGAGTCTCTGGGTGATGAATCTGTCCCTCCAGCACGTCCTGTTAATAACCGTGTCAAGGTTTAAGTCTCCCGCCCTTGTAGTTCTGAGGGATCTAGATTTTTTGAGGTGAAGCATGTTCATCAATTCTGGGTTGGACATGGCCTTGTATGTCAGGCACAGGTCACCTCTGAGCAGACGGTAAGCGACTGAATAAAGCTGGAGTTCCTTCAGTCGGGCAGCATAGGACATATTTTTTAGACCCTTTATCCTTTTGGTGAGGAACTTTTGGGGCCTTTCCAGTTGCTGCAGGTGTCGTGTCAGATACATTCCAAATGGGGCATTGTACTCAATCACTGGTCTGATGAGTGATGAGTACAGGGGGACGATGACTTCCCTTGATCAGGTGGGCAATGTAGAAGGTCTTCCTAACTACTTTGGCAACGTGAGTGTCAAACGAAAGGTTACTGTCAACCTGGGTCCCCAGATCTCTGATAACCTCTTCTGTGCTTAGTGGGTTGCCGCCTATATGGTAGCTAGGAGTAACCTTGTTTTTCCCAAAGGGTATGACTATGCATTTTTTGGCGTTTAACTTTAGGCCATGGCTATGGCACCAGTTATGCATTTCTATAAGACCCTTCTGAAGGATATCTGTGTCAGATGTGTTCTCAACTATGGCGCCCAGTTTGCAGTCATCTGCAAATTTTGTCAGCCATAATCCTCCTGTGTTTGCTTGTACTTCTGAAAAGTAGATGCCGAACAGGAGTGGGCCCAGGACTGAGCCCTGTGGGACACCACTTGTGACAGGCTTTGAGTCTGACATGGCGCCAGCAACTCTGACCCTGTGGGTTCTGTCACTTAGCCAGTTTGCAACCCATCTTGTGACGTATGGGTTTACATTTAAGCTGATGAGTTTTCCAATGATACCTGAGTGGGGTATTGTGTCGAAAGCCTTTGCCAGGTCGAGGTAGGCTGTGTGGACTGCCTTTCCTCATCAATGGCCTTGGTGACTGTTTCAAAAAGTCAACCAAGTTTAAAAGGCATGATCTGCCTTTGACAAAGCCAAACTGGGTCGGATCCAAAGTCTGCAAGTCCCCTATGTCTTTATTTATGAGTTCCATTATGATCCTCTCCATAGCTTTGCAGATCAGGCTTGTCAAGCTGATGGGACGGTAATTTCCAGGGTCGGTGGAGGCACCGCCTTTGTGAAGTGGGACCACAGTTGCCGTACGCCACTCCTTAGGCACGTATCCTGAGGTGAGGCTAAGATTAAACAGCTGCCCTAACTGCAGGTTTAATTCCTCATTGAGTTCGTGGAGGACACAACCGGGGACACCATCTGGTCCCATGGATGCTGTGTTTTTGCCTTGGAGAGAGCAGTTCTCACCTGAGCGTTGGAGATGTTTGGGGGGCTACAATCCTCTGGTATAGATATCTCACCTTTTGGGGGAGTGAGTTTGCACTGAACCTGTCAGCCAGTATGTTGGCAATGTCTGTAGGTTCAGTAATTTTTACATCATTTTGAACTAATTCTGAGCATATCTGGGAGTTTCCTCCCAGGTTTCTAACATAGCTAAAGAAGGCCTTATAATTGTTTTTTGAGTCCTTAGCGACTTTTCTCTCAAAATTTGCCTTGGATGTTTTTATGAGATCTTAGTTTTTTACTTATAATGATCAAAGGTGTTTTCCCTTTTAAGGATTTTGCTCTATCTTGTAGTAGCTTCCTCCTTTTGTTGTAGAGCTTGTTAATGGCTGGGGTCCACCAGACTGAACGCTTGCCTTTGGTACAAAGAGTCTTTGTTTTGTTTGGGATTGCCTGATCCATGCAGTCCTGTAGGTGCTGGTAGAAGGCATTTGTAAGTGATTCAGCGGCTTGAGTAATGGTTTCCGCAGGCTCGGGGGCCTTAAAAGAGACCACACCAGTCTTTAGAAGTGTGAAGTCGGCTTTTGAGAAGTTCTTCACTGTGGTCTTTTTTATCTCAGGTGGGGGGGATGTGGACTTCCAGTGAGATTAGTTTATGGTCTGATCTCACCAGTGAGGGGTATACTTCCGGTGTTGAACATTGTGACCCCATGTTCGTGATGATGAGATCTAGTATGTTTTCTCCTCTTGTGGGGATGGTGACTAGTTGTTCCATGGCATTTGAGTTTATGAACTCTAGGAACCTTTGGGCTAGAGTGTTGGGGCTTGAGTAGTGATCCCAGTCTATATTCGGGTAGTTGAAGACACCTAGTATGATGGTGTTTGGAGATACATTTATCCCCTCCAGTGTTTTCAGGAAAGCTATGTGAGGTTCCTGAGATTGAGAGGGTGGCCTGTAACATGCTACAAATTGCAGAGCAGTCTTGCCTATGGTTAGTTGCACCTGGATGGTCTCCGATGCATCGTGCATTGCCACCAACCTTGAGGTGTGGGTGTCCTTGATGAATATAGACACTCCTCCTCCTTTCTTGGTGTTGTCCGGATTTTGGGGCCGGAACGCATGATATGAGGTAAAACCTGATAGTGCCGGGGTGCTCTCAGGAGCCTTGAACCAGGTTTCAGTCACAGCACAGACATCGATGTTCTCCATACTGAGAAGGGCCTCGAGTGCATGCATCTTGAGGTTGAGACTTCTGGCATTGAGCAGCATTACCCTTAGTTTTTTTCCTTTTTTGTGTTCTAGGGTGGTAGGTTTAGAATTTGAGCCTTGCCTAAAAAAGGCACTATGGGGGTGGCAAGAGCCTTTGCCAATATCCGAAGCCCAGGGTGACAGGTGCAAGCCGCCCTTGCTGCGTGGCTTGTCCAGCATGTCATCCCAGGCAGACAGACATTGGATCCCCTTTGAATGACATCAGAGTTTAAGCCAATTATTAAAGCTGATCATCTTGTCTCTGTATTGTGGCATCATTCTTGGTGAAGGTAGGATACTGCTCAAGGTCAGGGTCATACCTGCCTGGGCTACATAATCAGAGAGCTCCTCTATGTCTCTTTTCATGTAGTCCAAGGAGGTACGTCTCAGGTCGTTCACACCAGCGTGGACAATGACAGAGTCATACTTGTACCTGCTGTTGAGAGACCTGAGTGCTTGCGTTATGTGGCGGATTCTAGCGCCCGACAGGCAGCTTACTGTGACCTTTTCCTTACTCAATCTGGTGAGCGGGATGTCAGTGTGTCTGACTATGGAGTCACCAATGACGAGTGTGTCTGGCATTGTGTTTGGCCTTAAGGGCTGTGACTGTTTGGCACACTGACTATGTGGTCTATGTGTTGCATGTGTTGTGTCCTGAGGTGGCAGTTGTTTGGGTGTCTGCTTTGGTGGCCTCTGCTGTTTTGGTAGATTTTTGATCAGAGCCTCCGAGTATGTCTTTGTGTATTTATGTGTATGATTTGAAGTTGTGATAGTACTATGTGAGACTGGGTTTGTGGTGTGTGTGGTTACCTTCTCCTCCTGTCTGGTCTTGCCAGTCCTATGTTGAGAGCACTCAGCCTCCAGTTTGGCTATATAGTTGCATCTCTCGCATGTATTTGTGTTTTGTAGAAGAAGGAGAGGGTTGTCCGTGTACATGAGACAATTGTAACATTGCCTCAATATTCCCAGATTCACCAGCTGAGCAGGAGAGGACACTAGCAACTGATCCCTCGACATGCTAGAAGGAATAGACAAAGACTTTAAAAAGACTCCGGGGAATGTGGGTGATCGAAAAGGGGTTTTTGGCTGGTGGGATACTATGTATAATAAAAGTGCTATATCAAAGTAAAAAAGTACTTTAAGAGCAAGTGCTAGGCTTTACAGATAAAGAATAGTCTACTTAAGAATCAAACAGAGCTGAACTTTTTAGATATAGAATACGCTGGTTTGATCAGCAGTACAGTTCAAGGAAGGCTGTTTTAAGGGAAAATTTGAAGAGTGGACTTTAGGTAGCCCGAATAGTTTAACCTTGATTAACCGCCACTGCTCTTGTGTGCTCCTGTAGCAACTCCGCGCTAAAGCGTGCTTTATAGCAGGGGGCTGGAAAAGACAGGAAATGACCCAAAATGGCCAATAAACTACAAGTTACTGCCTTAAACCACTCCTCTGAGGACAAACAGGCAGCTCAGTACTCCCCACTCTCACTGGTGAGTAAAGAAACTTCCCCCTGACCAAACAAGGAAAATGGAGAAACACAGGAACCAAGACAAAGCCCAGGGATCAGCAAAATCTGATCTCTGGAACAAACTATTAGGAAAGTATGGAAAACAAGAGTATTTTTTTTGTTTTTTTCAAGTTTTTTTTTCAGATAGGCAGAAAATACAATAAATGCTGTGTTTTTCGACTAATTGCTATCAAAAGCTAGTACACTTGAGTGTATTAGCCTGTTGTTTAACTTTTAAGCAAAACTTAAACAAGGAAGTGCAACAAACAATTCAAGCTATTAAAACAGTAAAAACAGGTAATAACTGAATAAAACAGGCAGAAATAGTCGTCGAAAGGCTTAAAAAGTCGAAAATGCAGAAAAAATACTTAGAATCTGGAAAGTTTGTCTTTTCTGGTCTCTGCTGCTCTAGGAACTCTGCTGGATACCACGAGGAGCTGTGCTGAGTTCTCTATAGCCAGAAAAGCCCGCCAAAGCGTGCTTTATAGCAGGGGGCTGGAAAAGACACGAAATGACCTAAAATGGCCAATAAACTACAAGTTACTGCCTTAAACCACTCCTCTGAGGACAAACAGGCAGTTCAGTACTCCCCACTCTCACTGGTGAGTAAAGAAACTTCCCCCTGACCAAACAAGGAAAATGGAGAAACACAGGAACCAAGATAAAGCCCAGGGATCAGCAAAATGATCCTTATAGGGATTCTGCCTCCCATAATGACATTTTCCTTTTCTGGATGACATATATACTCCTAAAAGTGAAAATGGAAGAAAAGATAAGAAACCCTAACAGGGCACTTACCTGAAACATAGGTCGGTAATGAGCACAGATGAAGGATCATTCAGATCGATGATCAATGATGGCATTCGCACTGGCGGCAAAGAAGTTCTGGGGTATGTACATCTGTACGTCACCTTTATGCCCTAAGCCTTAAGTGGGGAGTATAACCATGGCATACATCTATAAAATCCTAAGGTTTTGGTATACTGGCCAAATGTTGGGCTACCTTTGGCAGGGAATCCCTTTAGTAAAGAATACTGCAACAGTGATATGGAGGGACATCAGCTGGGTCCGATGGTTTCATTTTAGCAGGGATAGAACCAAAGCTGTAGTTGGATCTGATGATCTTGTAATTTTCTTTGTCAAAGCTGAACCCAAAGGAGGAGGATGACAGTGATCGGAGGAACACTTCCTTAAATCCTTAGTTTTATCAGCCGCATTCCCCCGGTATACACCGAAGATTTTTTGGATGAGGAGGGTGCTCCAGATGAACAGCAAGAAGTGAAGGGAAGCAATCCCTTCAGAATTAGTTTGTTTTTGCTCTCTACTAGAGCTCTGTGGTTAAAACCTGCACAGGTATCACAAGTGGTACAAACAGGACCTACTGTGAGGCAGTAAACGCACTCAGTGAGAGTCTGAGTTAGGGATTTTGTGCTGAAACGAAGAGCACTTTTTGAAGCCAGTTGGTTTATCAGACGTCTTTAGAAAAACACAATAGAAACAATCATCCAAAAAAAAAAAAAGTCAAGTGTGTGTGTGTGTGTGTGTGTGTGTATATATATATATATAAAAATATACACACACACACACATATATATATATATATATATATATATATATATATATATATATAAATGTGTGTGTGTGTGTATATACATACACACACACACACACACAGTGGATATAAAAAGTGTACACACCCCTGTTAAAAATGCCAGGTTTTTGTGATATAAAAAAATGAGACCACAATAAATCATTTCAAAACTTTTCCCAACTTTAATAGAACCTACAACCTGTACAATTCAATTGAAAAACAAACAAATATGTTAGGGGAAAAAATATAAAAAAAATAAAAAAACTCTTCCTTGCAAAAGTGCTCCAAATCTGTCAGATTTATATCCACTGTGGATATATATATATATATATATATATATATATATATATATATATATATATATATATATATATATATATATATATATATATAGTTCCCCTTCACAAAGTCGAACGTTCAGAAACTTGAAATGCATATGCCGAAGCCATATGCTTGAATTTCTGAAGCTCGACTTCGTGAAAGGGAGCTAAAAAAAAAGAACGTAACAAAAAAAAAAAAGTTATGTTCTTGCCATAATGTTCCATGTGAGTTGTTCATCTCACCTTTGTTCTTACACGTGGGTTCGGAGCGATCCATCGGCTCTGAGTCGGCCGCTTTCCAAGCTCTAGATCTCTTAGAAGCTCGAGACACAGTCCCTATCCCATGATGCTCTGCTGCCAAACCCCAGACCTAGTTTGCTGAAACCAGCAAGAAACACAACTAAGCAACCCAATATAACAAAGTAACTATTTACAATTAGTTAAAAGATAACCTGGCTGACAAGAGGATACTAGTAAGATCAAACAGACCACCAGCCATACCCGTTCTTCCAGAACATGGGTGGGAAGGTGGGAGGGAGTGTAAGAACAAAGGCGAGATGAACAACTCAAATGGAACGTTATGGTAAGAACATAACTTCTTTATGTGAAGTTGTTCAATCTCATCGTTTGTTCTTACACGTGGGTAGCGTCCCAAGCACCCTAATCCTGGGCGGATCACGGGAGTACATTCCTGAGAACGGTGGAACCAAAGGAAGCCCTGTCCCTGGAGGCCCTGTCCACTTTGTAATGAGTAATAAATGTATGAGGTTTGGACCAAGTAGCAGCTGCACAAATGGTGTCCAAAGGTAAACAAGCTGCATGTGCTAAGGACGTAGAAACAGCCCTGGTAGAATGAGTTTTCACTTCACTTTCTAAAGGTAGATGGGATGAAGAATATGCAAACTATATACAATCAGAAAGCCATTTGGACAACGTAACTTTGGAAACCAAAAGGCCCTTCTCTTATTGTCTGCATAGGAAACAGATAGTTGATCTGATTTTCTGAATCCTTTTGCTCTGTCCAAATAAAACCACAGTTGTCTGTGAACATCAAGCTTCTGCAACATGTATTCCAATTTACTGGCATGATGCCTGAAAAAAGTGGGAAGTTCAATGGACTGGTTCAAGTTTGCTTCGGAACAGACCTTCGGGAGAAAGGATGGATTTGTTCTTAGAGACACCCTGTCGGGGTGAAAGACCAAATATGGGGACCTAACAGAGAGTGCTTGAAGCTGAGAAACTCTACGTGCCGAAGTAATGGCCACTAAGAAAATTGTCTTCCAAGAAAGGAACTTCAATGAACAAGAAGATGCAGGCTCAAAAGGGGGAAGCATGAGTTGAGACAGCACCAAATTTAGATTCCAGGGAGTAATCGGATGTCTGACAGGGAGTCGAAGGTGATGAGTCCCTTTCAAAAAGGCTTTACATAATCTGTGGAACATAATGTTAGAACCTTCTCATCCCACATGGAAGTTAGATATGGCAGCCAATTGAACCCTTATAGTAGCGGCTGCCACTCCACCATGGAAAAGTGAAGTCAAAAATTCCAGAATGCTATGAATAGGGGTGATAAAGGCATCAATACCATGTTGAGGAGCCCAATGACCAAATCGTTTCCATTTACTGTTATATAGTTTCCTGGTGGAGATTTTATGCGAGGAAACCAGAATATGCTGAACTGCGGGAGACAAATCATGAGACCTGGCTAGGTTGGGAAGTAAAGCAGCCGCGCTGTCAGTTTGAGGGATACAAGAGAGGGGTGAAGAACTCCCGACGAATGAGACAGAAGGTCTGGCACTGGGTCCAGAACCCAAGGTTCTTCCACTTGGTATTGTTGAAGGAAGGGGAACCATATCTGCCGAGGCCAAAACGGGGCTATCAGAATAACAGCCCTTCCCAGGCTTTTGGCTTTCTGTAAAAATTTGGGGATCAGCAGGGATGGAGGAAAGGCATATATGAGACCCAAGGGCCAATCGTGTACGAGTGCATCCCTTGGGATGTCCCCCGGTGGAGGGTATAGGGCAAAGTAGCTTCTGCATTTGGCATTCACTGGGGATGCAAAAAGGTCGCAGCAAGGCTGGCCCCATTTGCGGAATATCCTTTCCGTCACTCATTCTTTGAGGGACCACTCGTGTGGCAATAGAATGGCTCTGCTCAATTTGTCCGCTATCACGTTGGATGACCCCAGGATGTGCGTTGCTATCAGGATGCGCCCAGTGGATACAGCCCACTGCCAAATTCTCAGGGCCTCTTGGCATAAGGGGCAAGATCTGGTTCCCACTTGCTTGTTGATGTACCAGACTACCGACATGTTGTCTGTCTGTATTGTAATTGTCTCTTGAGGTAGAGAGTCAAGAAAGTGTTGCAACGCTAGGAACACCACTCTCAATTCCAAGACATTGATATGCAAACTGAATTCCATCTCTGACCAAGTACCTTGGACAGTTCTTCCCTGACACAGCCCCACCCCCACCCCCACCCTTTGAGGGAAGCATCAGTGGTCACTGTGGCTGTGGGTGGGGGGAGTACAAACGGACAATCTACAGTAACTTGGTGGCTGTTCAACCACCAAAGGAGGTCCTTTTTGCAAGTATTTGTCAGCAGAATCTCGTGTGACATTGGAAGTTGTTGATAAGACCACTGTGTGAAGACAAACCACTTTAGTATCCTCATGTGCATGCGCCCCAGAGGAACCGCTATGAGAGTCACTGCCATTGTGCCTAACAGCTTCAGAACTTGGAATGCAGGGACTTTCTTTTCCATCAACAAAAGGGATACTTGGTTTCGTAAAGAGATTACTCGTTCTTGAGGCAATCTGACCAGGGTGCTGGTGGCGGCGTCTAGATCTGCTCCTATAAAGGAAATATGTTGCGACGGCGATAAAGTAGATTTTTCAAAATTTAAGGTTATGCCCAAATGGGAGCACAGGCTGATAGTGTAATCCCTGGCGTGAATCAATTGATGCCTGGTGGTGGCGGTGAGGAGCCAGTCGTTGAGATATGGAAACACCCAGAATCCTAAACGTCTCAGGTGAGCCGTGACAACTGCCATGCATTTGGTGAACACTCTGGGGGCTGTTGTGAGACCAAAGGGCAGAGCTCAGAATTGGTAGTGACTGGCCCTCAGCCGGAAATGCAAGTGATCTCTGGATGGCCTGGCCATTTCTATGTGGTAGTACGCATCCTTGAGCTCTATCGAGCACATCCAATCGCCTGTTTCGAGAAATGGGATTATCGACTGAAGCATGACCATCTGGAACTTTTCCTTTTTGACAAAGGAGTTGAGATTGCTGAGGTCTAAGATGGGCCTCCAGTCCTCTGTTTTCTTTGGAACTAAAAAGAACATGGAGTAAGTTCCGGATCCTATTTGGTCTGCCGGGACTGGCTGGATGACTCTTTTTTCCAGCAGCTTCTGAATTTCTATGGCTGCTAGACTCCGCAGACTGGGTGGAACGTCTGGGATTCTTGTCCGAATGGAAGGGAATTCTGAAAAGGGAATGATGTAGCATCTGGTGATTATGCTTTTTACCCAGGAATCTGATGTAATTCCTAGCCAGGCGTCTGGGTATAAAGCTAAGCGACCCACGACTGCCTCCAGAGTAGGACGGTCAGGCCTCCTCTCAGAAGTGCTGATAGGGTTTGCCAGGGAACCGCTTCCTGTCACCCTGGTTCTGCGGACTCCCTCTGCTGCCTGGGGGGCATCTACCATTATACCCCCTTCCTCTGCCCCTGGAGGGGGTTTCACTACGTAGGTTCATAGGTAGGTACTGGGCTATCTGCCCGAATGCATATATTAGCCCAGCCACATTGTGCGGTATTCACCGCCCCTTTGGTTAGTTCCCTAGGCCCTTGATCTAGCAGCTAGTACCCTTTGCCCCTATCTAGTAGAGCTGTTGGTATGATCCCTGGTGTGAACTTTCTGTTACCCATCCACTCGTCAAGGTTCCCCTTGAAGAGTGATAGTGAGGGGCTCTGTCTTATGTAGATCAGGACCTTGTTCCATAGCAAGGGAAGTCTTTGCAAAGGGAATCTATCTCTCCAGCATGTTCTATTCATTGCTGTGCTGAGGTTTATATCCCTAGAGCGTGTAGCTTGAGTAGATTTGGTTTTGCTAAGATGGAGCATGTTCAACAGTTCTGGGTTGGACATGGCTCTGTATGTTAGACAGAGATCGTCTCTGAGAAGGCAGTATGCAACAGAGAAAAGCCTTAGTTTTTTCAATCGTGCTGCATAGGGCAACTGTCTGAGGCCAGTAATCCTCTTGGTTAGGAACCTCTGCGGTCTCTCCAGCTGCTGGAGATGCCTAGCCAGGTACATTCCAATTGGTGTATTGTACTCAATAATGGGTCTGATGAGGGAAGAGTAGAGGGGCACCACTACATCCTTAGATCTTGATGCAAACCCTTTCGTGATCAGATGGGTCACATAGAAGGATTTTCTAACCACCTTGGCAACATGTTTATCAAAGGAAAGCTGACTATCTACTTGGGTCCCTAGATCCCTTATTACTTTATCAGACTTCAGGGGGTTACCTCCTATGTGGTAGTTCGCGGGTACTCTGTTTTTACCAAAGGGGATTACTACGCATTTTTTAGCATTTAGCTTGAGACCATGGCTTTGACACCATGCATCAGTCTCATTAAGGCCCTTCTTGAGGATATCCATGTCAGCCAGAGACTCTATTATAGCACCCAGTTTGCAGTCGTCCACAAACTTGGCCAGCCACAGCCCTTCAGTGCTTGCCTGTACTTCTGAGAAGTATATACCAAACAGGAGGGGCCTCAGGACAGAGCCCTGAGGCACACCGCTCGTTGCTGGTCTGGATTTGGACATAGATTCTGCTACTCTTACTTTGTGGGATCTGTCTGAGAGCCAGTTTGTGATCCATCTTGTGATGTAAGGGTTTATCAATAATACCCAAATGGGGAATGGTGTCAAATGCTTTAGCAAGGTCAAGGTAAGCCATGTGTACCTCCTTTTTCTTATCTATAGCCTGAGTAACTGTCTCAAAGAAGTCCACCAGGTTCAGGAGGCATGATCTGCCCTTGACAAAGCCGAACTGTGTGGGGTCAAGTGTTTGGAGGTTCCCAATCTCTCCATTTATGAGTTCCATAATGATTTGCTCCATTGCCTTACAGATCAGACTGGTCAGGCTTATTGGTCGGTAGTTCCCAGGGTCAGTTGTGGGCCCACCCTTGTGCAGCGGAACCACCGTTGCTGTGCGCTATTCTATGGGCACATATCCTGTCAAGAGGCTGAGACTGAACAGGGTATTCAGATGCGGGGTTAATTCATTTTGGAGCTCACGTATGACACAGCCCGGGACACCATCTGGTCCCATGGAGGCAGTGTTTTTAGCTTTAGATAGAGCCTTATTAACCAACGTATCAGTAATAATTGGAGTTACAGAATCCCCCGGAATAGTAATAGGCCCTGTAGGTGGTGGTGGTGGTGGTGGGGGGGGGGACTTGCACTGAACCTGTCAGCCAAGATGTTGGCAATGTCAGTAGGGTCAGTGTATTTTGTTCCATTTTGTACTAGCTCAGAACAGACCTGAGTGTTGCCATTTAGGTTTCTGATGCAATCATAGAAGGCCTTATGGTTATCCTTGGCATCCTTGACAACTTTCTTTTCGAAAATGGCTTTAGCTGACTGGATGAGGGCCCTCAATTTCTTACTAATGCTGATCAGGGATGATTTTTCTACTTGAGATTTGGCCTTTTTTTGTATAAGTCTCCTCCTTTTATTGTATAGTTTGCTTATGGCCGGGGTCCACCAGACTGGTTTCTTCTTGCTTGAGGAAGGAGTCTTGGTTTTATTTGGGATAGCACGGTCCATGCAATCCTGAAGATGTATATAAAGTGCCTTGGTATAGGATTCTGCATCCTGGATATCATTATCCTTCTGCAAGGGAATAGTGAAGCTTTCCACTTCTGATGCAAGTAGTTTGAAGTTTGCTTTGGAAAGGTTTTTTACGATGGTTTCTTTGACTGGGGGAGGTGGAGGGGTGAGGATGTCCAGGGTTATCAGTTTGTGGTCTGATCTGACCAGAGAGGGAGTGCTAATGGGTGTGGTACAATGGGCGCCCATATTTGTGATGACTAAATCCAATATGTTGTCCCATCTAGTGGGAGAACATACCAGTTGTTCAAGGGCATTTGAATTTATAAATTCTATGAACCGCTGGGCATAGGAGTTAGAACTTTGGTAGTTCGCCCAGTCTATACCAGGGTAGTTGAAATCACCCAAACTTATGGTGTTGGGTAGGACCTTTAGATTTTCCAATGACTGAAGGAATGCTGAGTGAGCATCTTGGGACATGGTGGGCGATCTATAACAGGCTACGACTTGAAATGTGGTTTTGCCTGCTGATAGTTGCACATGGATGATCTCTGGGGCATCATGCTGCGCTACAAACCTGGAGATGTGGGTATCCTTGATGAATATGGATACACCTCCGCCCTTTGTACTGTGATCCGGTAATTGAGGCCGGAAGGTATGATATGAATTGTAACCTGGTAGTGCTGGGGTGCTCTCTGGAGCCTTGAACCAGGTTTCCGTCACTGCACAAACATCAATTTTCTCCATACTGAGGTGTGCCTCGAGTGCATGCATTTTGAGGATGAGACTTCTGACGTGTGTTCTGGAAAGCTCCTTGGGACTTTCGGAACCACATTTTTCCACCTCTCTGCCCTTTGGGGTATGGCCTAGTGGGGGGTGGAAAAACGGACTCCTACGGCAGACAGAGTCTTTCCTTCCTGCTCACACCTAGTGACTGTCTCCTTGACTTTGGGCCCAAAGGTCATCAAATGAGGTACTCTCAAAAGAAGACTTAAAGGCTTCCACAAAGGAGCATAAGCGCATCCAGGATAGTCTCCGCAGAGCTATCGCTGAACCCGCTGCCCGGCTCGATCCCTTGACTGCGTAAGAAATGAGCCTCATGGACGAGTTTACAATGGAATTAAGGGTGTTAAGCTGTGCCGTCACTTTCTGGGAGACAGCATCACCTGTGTTGCCCTGTAGAGTATCTCCAAGCTCTTTTAGGAGAGCTCATTGAAGATGGGTAAATGGGTTAAATAGTTAAGCGATCTCATTGCAAATGTCGCAGAACTAAAGATGCATTTCCCATATCTGTCCATCATCCTGGAATCTCTATTAGGAGGATGGACAGAGGAAGAGGTGTCTGACATCTCTTTCTTGGTGGCCGCCGCCACCACCATGGCATCAACGTGAACCCCTTTTGTGAGAAAGGACTTATCCTGAGGGCAGGTGATAAATCTGTTGGGCCTCCGAGGGACCGGTTCCACAGACTCAGGAGACTCCCACACCTTTCGAGCAATCAAGTCCAATAATTCATCGAAAGGCAGAGTAACTGAGGAGGTGGAGGGCTAAGACCCAAAAGCTTTCAGGAGCACCGACATCCTCAGTAGGGGTAAGGGACTGCCAGTCACCCTTCTGCCTTAGTATTTCAAGGATGTCTGCAAAAGAGACATCCTCAGAGGAGGACAGTGGGGACCCTTCTGATTCCTCCAAGTCGGTGTCTGATGTTAAGGATTCCTGGGGGGAATCTAAATGCCAGAAAGACAAACTGCAAAAAGATCCAAAATCACACAAGGAATGCTGAGAACAAATCACTTTATGACGCAAAGCTTTCGGGTATAAACCCTTTCTCAATACTAAATACATACATTTACACAAAGCAACTGCTTTTATACAGGCCTAGTAGTCATGTGACTGCAGCCAAAGTCACATGACCTATTCAAATGTGCAATTTAAAAAATTATTTAAAGAAACATACTGCAAAAAAGCATTTGTCAAAAAAAGCATTTGTCAATAAAAAAATGGTTACACATATGCATATATATGATCAAATTTCATAACAATATAAATCTAATTCTAGCACATAAATATACTTAATCATAAGAATATAAAAATATAAAAATGTATATATATACCTATATGTTTAATACAAACTCTAGAAACATTAAAACATAGGTGTACACATACATGTACACAACAAATGCACACATTAACATCAATGTATAAACATACTAATGTGCACAAGTTAATAAAAACATCATTTCAACCTACGTTGTAATCCAACAAGAATGGGTTTAATGCTTACTGTACTGTTAAGGCCAGGAGGACTATCAGCTCCCAAACGTACTATCCATTGATATTCTTTAGTTTCAAGAAAATTATTAATATCACCACATCTAAGTGAGGGAATCACCAAATCAATAACTCTAAATCTAAATGTATGTCTGTCCCCACAAGTCTCAATATGCTTATACAAGGCATTCTGAGTATACTGCCTCCTGATTTCCGACTTGTGTTCAATAATCCTGTCCTTGAGTCTACGTGTAGTCTTACCAATGTAGTATGCAGGACATACAGAACATGATGCCATGTACACCACATTGGTAGTAGTACAAGTAGCTCTTACAGAAAATGTGTATGTATGATGTGTGATCGTATGCACATAACTATTAGATTCCACATATCTGATCAAGTCTGAACAACAGGAGCAGTTTAGACATGCATATGTACCAAAATTAAATGTAGAGTAGATGGGTCTATCAAAGCATAAATTCAAGGAAGGCGGAAATCTTTGTAGCATAACATACTTTTGAGGGTTTTCATATTCCTAAAGCTGAAGAATGGCTTATCACTTAACAATTTTGTAAGCTCAGGGGAAGCCATTAAAATAGGCCAATACTTATAGATAGTGCGTTTAACAAGGGAAACCTTACTTGCAAAACCAGTCACATATCTAAATCTTTGCACAGTAGAGTTTACAACTTGATTTATCACAACATCAGGGTTCGTAAGATTATAATTCCTGAAATATGGGGCATATGATGAATGCCTATTATTAGATACCTGATTCTTCATCTCATTTAAAATAGACAATGCATAACCACAATCAACAAAATCCTTAAATGTGTCATTTAACTGTTCATTGAAGACAATGTCATCTGTGTTGAGCCTACTCACTCTAATGAACTGAGACTTAATCACACCTCGAAAGACATAAGGGCATGCATGCTGTCCGCATGCACATATCTACCCACATATGTCTCCTTCTTAAAAACAGAAGTGCCCAATATTCCATCCTTGCAAAAAATGTTAACATCAAGGAAGGAAGCCTCTTTACTAGTAATGGTCGACTTAAACTTCAAAACGATGTCGTGTTATTCAAGTGTACAAGATATTCTTCTAAACTGTCCCTAGATCCATTCCAAATTAAAAAACAATCATCAACAAACCGTTGATAGAACACAACCCGTGTGTCAAAAATTTTTTTTTTTTTTATCATGTAAATTATCTAATTCCCACTGATGCAGTACAAGATTTGCATATGTATTGGCCACGGGGGTGCCCATGGCGACCCGTTGACCTGCAAATCGGTTGTTGATTGAAAATAAAACATTATGGCTAAGTACTAGGTCCAACAATTGACATATATTTTGAATAGAATCACTTACTAAAGATTTTTCAGTAGTCAAAAACTTCCTGATGGACTCTATGCCATACAATTAGGGATAACAGTAAACAACGATACAATGTCTAAGGTAACAAATAGAAAATCATTCAGATTACACGGTTTACTGTAATACCACTTTGAAAGTTTGGAGAGAAAATCACCAGTATCTTTCAAAACATAATTACATTTATCCAAAAAAGGAAACAATTGTTTCTGAAGGTAAACTGAAACAGGTTCGGTTACCCACCCATTGCCAGAGACGATGGGTCTTATGGGAGGGTCTGACAAACACTTATGTATTTTGGGAAGTCCGTATAACTGAGGTATAGATGGACAGGGTACAGAAAAAAAGTTAAATAATTCCAAACTAATATTATTATTAAATTGCATGTCATAAACATGTAAATTAACGTCAGTAATATGTTTCTTTACATCCAGAAAACTAATTTTTTTAAAGGACAAAGTATCCATTACTAGCTTATCCATTGATGAATTATAGCAAGCTCTATCCATAATCACAATGCTTCCACCCTTATTTGCCTGCTTAATAATGATTTCACTATTCCTTTTAAGATTCTGCAAGGCAAGATGTTGCTCATAGGTTAAATTATAAGTAAATTTTCTATCACAGACATTAAACTGTTGCCTAAAATCAGCTTCACAGACACTGCAAAAAGCAGTAGTAATAGGTGTATTCACAGGTATAAAAACACTACGTTTTCTAGGAATGTTATTAGAAACAGTACTAACATTAAACAAAATTTTTAAATTTAAATTTCTCACAAACATTTTCAAGTCGGTAATAATATCAACTAAATCTAAACTAGTCATAGGTATAAAGCTCAGCCCTTTTGAAAGAAGGGACACATGGGAGTCACTCAAAACAAAAGATGAGAGGTTTAAAATACCCCTCACTACTTGCGGGCATTCTTGCCCTGTCTCGACGGACTGTCGTACTTGCGTTTCATTGAGGAAGTCTCTTGCTTCATCGATAATGGTTCCCTCTTGTTTAAAGAGTCCTGCACACGTTCCGGTTTCTCTAACTGAAACCGCTTCTCTGTGAAGTTTAAAGTCGACTGATGCGTTTTTTTACTAGCATGCTGCACATCCGGTACCAAGTTCAGGGTAGCAGTTGATGAGGTGTCCATAGCGGACGTCATTACAGCGTCAGTGTTCACGCTACTAGAAGAGGCAATAGTTACAGACTCAGAAGGAGTTAAAGTGACAGTGTCTGTTTGTACAGAATTGGCGCCAACAGTCAAATTTGAATCAAAGGGCTGAAATACATCTAGTGCCCTAATAGAAGTACCAGCAAAAGTTTTTGCATTGTGATTTTTATTAGATGTTACCATAGTTGATTCTCGTGGGTCATTCCTGGGCCAAGAGAAGATATGACCCACTTTAAAATCATTAATGTCTCGAGAAAGTTTTCTTTTCTTAACTAATTCAAGCTTGTCATCTAATTCACGAAATTTAATGAATAGATGGTTATATTTAGATGACATCTCTGAAAAACATACAAGTGATTTCAGCTCTTCATCTAACTTAATAATTTCAGTCTTTAAATCTTGCTCAACAGACATAAAATGCTCATTCATTAGTGACATATAGTCTAAGCTTAGCTTCAAATTCATTTGCTGCCACCTTTTGAGGAGTTCAGGGTACACATTCCCATAGGATGGCATTTTCAATATTCTTAGTCCACGAGGGACTATCCCCATTTTAAGGTATGCAGAGAAGCTAAACCTCTGCCACTGAAAACGCTTGTATGAACCAACTTTACGTTCAAGCAATGCAATTTTGTAGTTAAAAGTATCAATGTCACCTTTAGAAGAGTTGTCCAAAGTAACCTGCGTTCCATTTTCAGGAGCCATAACAGGAACAAAATCCAACAAAGGATTAACTTCATGTGAGAATATCGAATGCAGTGATTCCATAGTTCCAATAAAGGTAACAGGCTGCAAAAAAGGCTACCAGATATAGTTACTCAACAGTCCAGCAGAGTAATACTAATGGTAGAAAGACAAACTGCAAAAAGATCCAAAATCACACAAGGAATGCTGAGAACAAATCACTTTATGACGCAAAGCTTTCGGGTATAAACCCTTTCTCAATACTAAATACATACATTTACACAAAGCAACTGCTTTTATACAGGCCTAGTAGTCATGTGACTGCAGCCAAAGTCACATGACCTATTCAAATGTGCAATTTAAAAAATTATTTAAAGAAACATACTGCAAAAAAGCATTTGTCAAAAAAGCATTTGTCAATAAAAAAATGGTTACACATATGCATATATATGATCAAATTTCATAACAATATAAATCTAATTCTAGCACATAAATATACTTAATCATAAGAATATAAAAATATAAAAATGTATATATATACCTATATGTTTAATACAAACTCTAGAAACATTAAAACATAGGTGTACACATACATGTACACAACAAATGCACACATTAACATCAATGTATAAACATACTAATGTGCACAAGTTAATAAAAACATCATTTCAACCTACGTTGTAATCCAACAAGAATGGGTTTAATGCTTACTGTACTGTTAAGGCCAGGAGGACTATCAGCTCCCAAACGTACTATCCATTGATATTCTTTAGTTTCAAGAAAATTATTAATATCACCACATCTAAGTGAGGGAATCACCAAATCAATAACTCTAAATCTAAATGTATGTCTGTCCCCACAAGTCTCAATATGCTTATACAAGGCATTCTGAGTATACTGCCTCCTGATTTCCGACTTGTGTTCAATAATCCTGTCCTTGAGTCTACGTGTAGTCTTACCAATGTAGTATGCAGGACATACAGAACATGATGCCATGTACACCATGATGCCATGTCCTTGTGTGATTTTGGGAATCTAAATGCCTCCTCTTACACAGTCTTTTCCTGGGGACTTCATCAGTGGGGGCATCTGGTGAAGTCTCAGTCAAGCAGGGGTCACCCAATGGGGTTACCTGAGGCTCTGGTGGGTCTCGACGCTTAGTGGGAACCTGTGGTGTAGAGATAGAGCGCAACCCTTTAGGGGAGGAAGAGGAAGGAACTGAAGAAGTGAGGGTCGTAGCAGACATGACCTTCCTCATGGCATCGAAGGCACGGGTTTCCCGACCCGAGGAGTCCGCCAGTTCCGAAGAAGATGGCAGCCTCACAGGGGCCGAGACCAGAGGCTCTGAACCAGAGGATGAAACCGAGCTCATCTGTGCCAAAGCCCCGAGAGGGACAGTCGGAATGGAAGCGTTGGTTCGACTCCCCCCCTCGGAACCGGCGAGATAGTGTCGGCTCCGAGACTCTTCGATCGGAATCGAAGAAGTCAAGGTCGAAGGAGTGGAGAGCACTGGAAAAGGCCTCAGCTCCGAGGGTTCCACCACTATCGGATCCTCTCTTTCCGGCTCCAAAGGCTCGACTGGCCTCGAAGGATGAGCAGAACTCGTGGAAGGAGGGGTCGTAGGCTTCGAAGCCAACTGGGTCGAAGCTGCAAGCAATTTGGCCAGGGCCGGGTTCACCAAAAGTCTCTGTACCACTTGGTCCACATCGATATCAGAAAGGGCACCGGAAGAACGGGTAAAAGGAGCCGAAGAAGCCACAGACTTAAGGATCGGAGATTTCAAAACCTCCGACACTGGTTCCAACACAATGACTTGGCTCTGAGGTAAGATCTTGGTGCACGGCTCCGAAGGCTGTGGAGCTGGCAACCGAGTCTTGCCAGCGGTGCTCAGAGCCGAAGACTTGTGCTCCGAAGACACCTTAGACGACTTCGACCTCTTCGAGGACTTGGAGGTCTGGTCGGTCTTATCCAATATATCCTGGAAGTCCGATTTCAACAGTCCTCTATCTACCAATTTCCTTCTCCTCTCTAATAACACCCTGCCACTGAAGGAATGGCAGATAGAGCAATCCTCCTGTAAATGTAGCGGACCCAAACAATAAACACAAGAACTATGATTATCCATGATGGACATCTTTTGTCCACAGTCACACTTTTTAAAACCAGATTTTTGCTTCTCTGACATTATGAAATAATTGTCCAATAACACCACAAAAATCGCTTTGACGTTCAGATCCCTGAACTTCAATAACTATAGAAAGAAAAAACAAACGCTCAATACAGACTATAAGCGTATTAAATTTGATAGAGCCCTGCCAAGAAGAGTAAATCAAAAAGGCTAAAGGCCTAGGAGCAAACCGCTCCAAACTAAAAAACAAAATACTACCTTAGATTACCTACTCTAAACCACCAAAAAGGAAGGAAAAAGTGAAGCCTCACTAAATATCAGATCCCTGATAGATATTAAAAGTCTAAATATGCAAATATACAATTAAAAGAATACTGGCCCGAGCTTCTTCAGAAGATCGTGAGATCCGTTGCAGCGGCAAACTAGATCTGGGGTTTGGCAGCACAGCATTATGGGATAAGGACTGTGTCTCGAGCTTCTAAGAGATCTAGAGCTTGGAAAGCAGCCGACTCAGAGCCGATGGATCGGCTCCGAACCCACATGTAAGAACAAATGGCGAAATTGAACAACTTCACATCAAAGTGTTTCTGTAGGAGGGCAAGCCCCCCTCCACCTCCCACACTCCCCTGTTACTTAATTATTCCAACTCTGAGATCGCACTACAGCGCAGAAAGGGAAATCTCCCATTCTGGCCGTATGCCGTTCCCCATTCACACAGTCGAGCTTCCACAATTTCGAACATATGGTCTCGACCATATGAATTTTGAGATTCTAGCCATTCGATTTTATACATACATATATTTATATATATATATATATATATATATATATATATATATATATATATATATATATAGATATATATAACAAACAGGAAAGATGAAATACCAACAAAGGTAATATCAATATCTGAAAAGATATACAATAGCAAGAAATAACTGAATATCAACAATGGTATGTCAAAAAAGTACCTAACAGTTAGGTAGCACGGAAAGCAACAGACACAATGCCCGACAACTAGAAGAAAGGAAATAGATAACCTAAATAAATACATATATGTGTATGCATATGTATATAAATATGTATGCATATATTGTTTTTGTTAATAAAGGACTGGGAGGAAAAAAATAAGTTAAAGCTGCAGAAAAAATGACTACAATAAACACCAGCTACAGGTGGCCACTTCCAAACAATGAAGTGTCAAATGATATCCAAGTTATTTCAGGAGAAGAGCTCATGCTAAAGAGCCAAAGATTAGTGAAGTGGCTGAAGTCAAATCCAAGGTCAGAACTGAAACCCCATCGGTTGAGGAATAGACCAAAAAGACCATATCAGACTTAACAGATATTACATTTTAAGTTATATTTTTGAAAGCAACTTTGACACTTGCTTTATTTTAAAGTATATGTCACTTTCGGTTTACCTTTAAAATGGAGAATGAAGGTTCAGTGACAACAGAAATGTTGAATGTCAGCTGGCTGATTCCTGTATTGCCAATCTTCATCTCAGAGTGTCCTGTACAGTGAATGCCACTGTGCATTCACTAATACATGGTCGATGTAATGTACAGAGATTGCGATACAGTGTGGATCGGGAAATTAATCCTTTTCCTCACTGCAGTGCAATCTCGGAGTTATACAAAATTTGCAGGGGTTGCGGGTGATGCAGTCCCCCCACACTGGGGTGGTGCAAGGGGGCTTTCTCCCCTGCAAATACATGAATTGCAGCTTTCTGCAGTACTGAACTGAGTAAATTGGTATTGCTGAAAAGCAGGCAGGTGAAGAAGGATGTAGAATAATACAGACTTCGCATTTGCTGTTACGATATTCTACGTCTTCAGCTAATTAATATGCAGGACATCGCTCATGTGGGTCGAACTGAACGCATTACGTTCATAATTTTGACCTTTTCATGGTAAACCGACAGCCTCGTCACTTTTCAAACAAAAAAGCTTCATTAAAAACATGCAGATTAGAAAATTTCTTAAGTACTGACAACCAGATATAATGACTTCAAATGCAAGCTCACAACCTTTGACTGTAGTGTCTTGAGTGTATATTAAACTTGAAACTATACGGGAATGGTGCTTAGGCTAAAACATGAAGGTCAACAATACCTTGCACACAATGCCATTAAACTGATCATTCTTTAGAGCTATGATAAACATTCCAGTGGCAGTCCAATTAAATACAGATTACTTTTACAAACAAGGGAAAAAGAGACTTTCTGTTTCAAAAAAAACAAATAAATAAAAATGCTGCCACTAAAATTACAGAACAACCACCAAAGGTGTAAAACAAAACTTTGTAGTAAGTCAGCCCACTGGTGTAAAATTTCTTTTCAAAATTATACCAACAGCAGCACAAGTAAGAAATAGGCCTATGAGAAGGTGTGGGACACAGCATTCACAATTCATGTCTCTCACCCTTGGGGCGGTGGGAAGGTTACGGGCATAACTCTGCAATAATGATCCCTCCTTATGGCTGGCAGAGACAATAATATGACAAGGAAGCAATTATACTTGTTGATATGGATGTGTGCCTTATACATGTGTACGTTCTCCTTGCACAGTAACACTGTATGGAAGAAGTGACATCTAAGGAAGCATGGGCATTTATGGGATGTACACAGAACTACATGACAGTTTCACTGATACCCGTTAGCAAAGTATATAGCTCTGAATCCCCCCAACTCCAAAATGTGAAATACTACCTCTAGAGTGTGGAACAGATGGGCAAAATGTGGAACACTTACAAAAGCTTACTAACAACTTCAACTAGGAAGCTCACAGGATGGTTAAAATGTGCTACTTTATAATTATAAAAAAGTTATTTTGATGCACTAATGTGATTCAGCATTATTTACCACAGAGATCAATTAAGAAATTCTTAGGACTGAGTGTGTGACATTGGTAGCCAGCACCATAGCATAGAGGGATAAAACCCTAACTACCACTCACATGACCTGGATTCAGTTAGCAGCTCTGATGTCTGAGGTGCTGGCAGGGAGGAATGGGCTCACCCATGGGGGGCATTAATTAAAAATGCTTGTGAAAGGGAGACATGGTCCACAGAGGGGAGGAGCCCTTGCATGTGTCAACAAACTCAGTGGTGGGAGGCAGGAAATAAGGGCTGAGGGCACAGCAACAAGAATGACAAACATCTAAGGATGTCTGTGCACCAGTGATTGCAGCCAGACTTGTCCAGCTGCTGTCCCCCTACACAAGCCAATACAGGTCATGTGCTGATGCCTGTACAGGCACAGACTGCAGAGCAGGTGCCATCTTCAGTTCTTCTAAATCAGAAGACTTGAGGCAAAGTTTAGTAACATTCATAGTAAACAAAAGCATCTGTGAATACCTGGCACACTCTAGAACAGACTACAGCTACATTCATTTTAAGACCTTATGTCTTAATATATAACTAACCTGAAGCAGAATTCAAATCCAAAATGGGAAACCGTGATTGGGAAGCCCTTAATGTCCAAATGACTTCCTTGTCAAGATTCTACTGTTAATTCTAAAGTCCCCAGCTAATCAAACAAACCTTAGAAAACTCCCTCCTCTTCATTCAATAGCCTCTCCATTCTACTTTGCTTTATTTCTGCCTCCAAATAATTCAAATAATCTGCAATTAACCTGAAAAATAACCTTTCAACCCTGTTTTTAGGGTTTTTTTTCAAAGTTTCAGACACTTTTTTGTGGCACAGGTTCTTACCCTTCTCAGCTTAATTGAAGCCCTGACCCCAACCAATAGGGTCCCGCCCAAGGCTTCATCTATGGTAGTTGGTGTTCGGCGTCATTTTTAAATAGTATTCTAATTCCATTCTACTGCTAAGAACCCCAGGCGACTGGTAAAACTGTGCAATCCATAAAAGTTGAAATTACTGTGTTTTCTACTTAATTATATAATATGTTTTTCTAAGACTTCTTGTGTATGATACTTTGCTTGCCAGTCTTTGTGTCCGATACCCTTATGACCTATATTTATTGCAGCTAACAGTTTTCTTGCTGCTAAGGTTGATTATGCATATGTAAAAGTTTTCGCACCGCCTTTAGGGCTGTATTGTACGGGAAGCCAGAACTCTAGCGAAAGGATCGCTTATGGTTTAACATTGTATTAAAGAAGCTATTTGCTCCCTCTAGTCCAGGGAAAACTGTAATAACTCCGCAGAATGTTTGTAGTGATTGTATGCTTATGGATTGTAGTACAGCTCCCTCTGTTACACGCCTAGCTGAACTTTGCAGAGTGCTAGTTGGCGGTTTTTTTTTTTTTTTTTTTACTTAACTGGCTCAGCTGAACTGCATTAGTCTACCGAATGGCCTGACATTGTACAGTACTGTTGTTTATCTTTGCTGTCTACTACATTTTGTAAACCTAGTTGGTTGGTAGCTTTTGACTGCATATTTGCCTGACTCTCCAACCTATCCTCTATTTATTTCTCTGTTACCTAAACCTCCTTCAGTGCTATTTTCCTCTGCAACAACTTTCTTTTTTTTCTTTTTACAGTTGCTTTTCATCTTCACGGGTGCCCCCTAAGACAGCCCTACCTGTCTAACGCCACTTTAAATCCAACCATGAAAAGCGCATTGCAGGAATTTGCTCAAGCTCTATTTCTGTAAAAGTGTATGTACCTAATTCACCTAGTCTAAACCTGTTTTTACCATGATTGCTTCAATTGTGTAACTAGTGGCAAGCATAGTTTACTGACTCGCATCCTGCCAGCCTTCCCCATTCTAAAGTCCCCAGCTAATCAAACAAAACCTTAAAAATCTCCCTCCTCTTCAAGTTCAGTAGCCTCTTCATTCTACTTTGCTTTATTTCTGCCTCCAAATAATTCAATTAATCTGCAATTAACCCGAAAAACAATCTTTCAGCCTTGTTTTTTAGAGTTTTTTTTCAACGTTTTAGCTACTTTTTTGTGGCACAGGTTCTTACTTTTTTGGCTTAACCCGCTATGCTCGGGCTCACTCCGCTCTCCTACCCTCATTCCCACCCACCCCCACTTTTCTTAAACTTATACCTAACCTGACCCCACCCACTATAAACAGCTACACCAATTATCTAGCTTGACTCCACCCACCCACTCTACTCAACCAACTACACCCCTACTTAATCTAGTCACCTCCCTTAACCCATCACCCCCACCACTCTCCTTTATACTCCCGCCCTTTATTACTTTTCCTCCAACCTGTCATTGCTATTAAACATTACTAAACAGAATCCTTATAACCTGCCTTTCTCAGCTCCCTCTCCCACCTCTTTGTCAACCACTGACTGCATATATACCCTACCACCTCTCACATCCCACATACACCCTCCCTTACAAATATCACTATGTATCTCTTATAAATAATATCTCTACACCACTTTTCTATTCCTATAAACTTCTCTCCTATCTCATTACTTCCACCCTACCACAATGCCCCTCAACTCTAACACCATAATATTTACCATCTCCCTACACCTCTATCTGCGCCTCCAACTTACATCCTATCAAACAACCCATATACCTCTCAAACCAACATGCACAACATCCACACATATACAGTCTCTCCCAAGTTATTCCATAATAGGCTCCACCTTATACGCATCAGACATAATTCTATAAACCAAAATAAAAGTCCTCCCTCTACTTAAAGTCCACCATACTTACTCTAAACTGGAATACCACCACAAAACTAAGAAACAATTTCTCTCTGTAAGCCAGACTACCCATTTTAACTTAATACAATGTGGTGACATACACCCAAACCCAGGCCTACTGTCTGCCCTGCACATCCAAACCAACCCCATAAAATCCCTGAACTTTACTATCATCATTCTACAAAGCATTAGAAATAAAATTCCATTTCCATGTATGGTTACACCAAAATAAACCTGACTTCACTGCCATAAATGAGACTTGGCTTAAACCATATATCAACAACACAGAATTCCTACCCCCCCAACTATACATGCCTTAGAAATGACAGGTCACATAGAAAAGGTGGAGGCATTGCCTTGATATACCCAAGTCTCTAGACCATAGTCCCATTTACAAAACCTATTCCACAGTTCTCCACAACAGAACTTTTAGTAACCCTTCTAAAGCTTAATAACTACAAAAGCCCCTGTATCACAGTATTGTACATACCCCCAGGTAATAATATTCCATTACTAGAAGAAATTCTTGCCTGATCATCTAAGAATATTCAAAATTAAACTATCATCCTAGGGGACGTTAAAATTAATTGGTTAGATATTACTAACCAAAACCACCCAACTAACATCAACCTTTTTAACTACACCCAGCTAGTCACTGATATAACAAGGCCCAATAACAAAAACAACCAAGGCTCAATCCTGGATTATATCCTTGTGTCTGACCCCAGAAAGATTTCCACCTCTGGGACACTACCAAATAGCATCAGCAATCACTTACCAGCCTTTGCTACATGTAAAACCACCTCAACTGTAAGTAATCACCAACTAAAACAAACTAGAGACCTATCCCACTTTTCAACAGACACCTTTAATGACATTTTACAGCATACCAACTAGGCACCATTAAAAACCATACCCCTTGAAAAATGCAGTTGAATTCTTTAATTCAACATTTCTCAAAATTTTAGATAGTGTAGCCATACCCCAACTGAAAACAGTCAAACTAATCATGCGAGTTGGCTCACCAAATCCACAACACAAAAAGTACAGTTTTGTACCTACCATAAATGTAGATGTTCGAAGATCCACATTGCTGCAGTCCTTACATATGGGTAGTCCGCTGTCCTCGGTCGGCCCGAATACCAAAGTATTAGGCTGACGTCGGTCATGGGCGCTCAGAACTGACATCAGAGCGTCAGGGTATAAGAGCGCATGACCGACGTCATATCCTCAGTCTTTTCTTGCCCCAGATGTCAGAAGGCCCTAAAAAGAAAGCCCACAGCCAAAAACAGAATACTTCCCAAAAACAAAATATGTACAAATCACAGCTACCACCCAAACCATACAACCATTCCAAACTATAGAGGGGAAGGAGGGAGGGTTAATTGGACTGCAGCAATGTGGATCTTCGAACATCTACATTTATGGTAGGTACAAAACTGTACTATGTTCTTCATCTCACATTGCTGCAGTCCTTACATATGGGTAGAATCCCAAAGCAGAGGTAAAGGGAGGTTGGCAAAATCATAAAGCATTAGGAGCTGCCAAAATGCCCTGTAATATTGCAGTGGCAAATCCAGCCCTAGATTTAGAATAAAGAGGAAGGTGGTAATGTTTAGAAAAAGTATGCACTGAACTCCAAGTAGCTGCTTCCAAAATATCTTTAGTAGCCACCCCCCTTAAAAAGGCTGTAGAGGTAGCAGTAGCCCTAGTGGAATGAGGCCTGATTCCAGCCGGAATCTCCTTACCATGATGGGAATAACAGAAAGCAATGCAAAAACCAATCTACTTAGAAATAGTTTGTTTAGAAACAGACTTTCCCTGAGAACCCAAGGCAAAAGAAACAAACAACTGCTGAGACTGTCTGAACCCTTTAGTTCTGCTCAAATAATAACGCAACTGCCTGTGAATATCCAAAGTGTGCAAAATCTTCTCCCCTTTATTTTGGGGATCTGCATAAAAAGTAGGCAAATGAATAGTTTGGTTCAAGGCCACACTAGAAACCACCTTAGGCATGAAAGTAGGATTAGTACGTAAAGATACCCTATCCTTATGAAAAATTAGGAAGGGTTCAACTGCCATAAGGGCCTGTAATTCAAAAACCCTTCTTGCAGACGTGATGGCCAACAAAAAAGCAGTCTTCCAGGACAAAAACTTCAATTCGGCAGTAGCTGCAGGCTCAAAAAGAGGTAAAGTAAGTTTTTCCAACACAAAATTGAGATCCTAGGCAGGAGTAGGAGCTCTACGTGGGGGTCTTATGTTCTTTGCCCCTCTAAGAAATTGCTTAAACAAAGGATGAGAGAATAAAGGAGGGTCACAGTCATAGTGAGCAGAAATGGCTGCAGCATGAACCTTTATAGAGGAGAAAGACAAACCCTTGTCTAATAAATCTGTAAGGTATTGAAGAGAAACACTTAAATCAGGCTTGGAAACATCAAAGTCCTTTGCTTTGCTCCAAACAAAAAACCTCCTCCATTTATCAGCGTAAACTTTCCTTGTACTAGGCCTTCTGGCCTCCAAAATAACATTCAAAACTTGTTGTGGAAGCTGAGACCCTCCAGGGTCCAGAACAGAATATGCCAGGCTGTTAGATGCAGGGACTGAATCCTGACATTGAGGAAATGATTGCCCTCCTGTGACAAAAGGTGCGGAATCGAAGGCAAAGGCCATGGAGGCTCCTGTACTAAACTTCTCAGCAGAGGGTACCAGTGCTGTCGAGGCCAATCTGGAGCTATCAGAATCATGGATGGCTTGTCTTGTCTGGCCTTCAAGAGTACCTTTGGGAGGAGAGGCAGAGGTGGAAAGGCATAGACGTGAAGATTGCTCCAACTGAAGGATAGAGCATCCACCTTCCAAGCTGTGGGATGAAACATTTTTGTGCAAAACTTTGGCAACTGGAAATTTAGTGGAGAAGCAAACAGATCTATGTCTGGAGTTCCCCATAACACTGTCAACCTGAGAAATACATGAGGATCCAATTTCCACTCGTGGGGATCCACTATCTGTCTGCTCAACACATCTGCTAAGGAGTTCTGTGCTCCTGGTAGAAACCTTGCCTGAAGATTGAGGTGTAAACTGAGAGCAGTCTCCCACAAAATCATCGCTTGTCTGCAAAGAGGGTACGAATGTGTTCCCCCTTGCTTGTTGATGTACCACATGACAGTTGTGTTGTCTGTTTGAATCAACACTTGCCCTGGGTGAAGTAAATCTTTGAAAGCCATCAATGCAAATTGGACTGCTAACATCTCCTTCAAGTTGATATGTAAATGTTGAAGTCTGGCAGGCCACGTGTCTTGAACCCATTTTCCATTGAGGTGTGCTCCCCAAGCCTTGTCCGAGGCATCTGTCGTTAGAATCTGACTCGCCTCTGGTCGGGTCACAGAGAGTCCCTTGTTTAGGTGACATTCCTGAGCCCACCACAAAAATTCCTTTTGAATGCAAGGTATTATTTGAATGACAGTGTCCAGATCTTGGCAGTGTTGTGTCCATACGTTCTTGAGATACCATTGGAGCTTCCTCATATGCAGTTTGGCATTGGGAAGCACCAGGATACAAGATGCCATGAACCCCAAGGCTTGAAGGACTGTCCTTGCAGTCAGCCTGGACCGTAGAGACAATTGATGGAAGTAAAGAGTAAGGTTCTTTTGCTTGTCCGGGGTCAAAAAGCCATCTGGGAAGCTGTATTCAGTCTCACACCCAGAAAGCACATTTCCTGAGAGGGTACTAGACTGGACTTTGTTTCGTTCACAGAATACCCTAGGCACCTTAACACTGCCATCACATACTGTAGATGATGAAGAAGTTCGTACTTGTCTTGAGCAAGAATCAGGCAATCGTCCAAATAAGGATAAATTTGTATTCCTCTGAACCTGAAGAAGGCTATCACTGGAGCCAGAACCTTTGTGAACACCCTGGGCAGTAGATAAGCCAAAGGGCAATGCAGAGAACTGATAATGTAAAGTCCCAGCCCGAAAACGCAGGTACCTCCTGCAACTGGGCCTGATAGGAACATGAAGATAAGCCTCTTTGAGATCCAGAGTTACCATCCAGTGATCTTTGCCCAACAGAGGTAAAAGCTGTTGCAACGTCAACATTTTGAACTTTGGAATGTCCAGGAATGTGTTGAGGATAGATAAATCCAAAATCGGTCTCCACGTGTTCCCTTTCTTTGGTACTAGAAACAGGCGAGAATAAAATCCTAGGCCCACTTCTGACAGAGGGACCGGCTGTATGGCTCCCATTTGAAGAAGTAAAGAAATCTGCTTGTAAGCCTCTACCCTTTGTTGAGGAGGAACGTCTGGCATACCTTTGAAAGGAGGCAATGTATGGAAATAAAACTTGTAGCCTCGGTTTATAATGTCTAATACCCATTTGTCCTGGGTGACTAAAAGCCAGTTTTGTTTGAAGAGTGCTAACTTTCCTCCCAAAGGAGCTGTCAGGCAAGAAGAATCTGGCAGCTGAAAATGCAGGTCATTGGGCCTGTTTACGAAAGGACTGGCCCCTGCCCTCACCTGAAGATTGTGCAGGTGAACTCCATGTTCTAGGCCTGAAAGTACTCTGAGCTCGCTAGGCCTGAAAGTACTCTGAGCTCTGCCCCTACCACGTCTAGATCTACCTCTAGACTGAGAATCAGAAGAAGGATACGTCCACCCCTTAGTAGGCCAATTCCTACTAAACTTTGGAGGCTGCACCTGCAAGAAGTCTTTAACAGTCTGCATAGACTTAGCCTTGTCTTCCATCTTTTTCAAGACCGACTCCACAGGGGGACCAAATAAAACTTCAGACTGTAAAGGAGCATCCAAAATTCTAGTTTTTACATGCTCTGACAAATTCTGATCCTTAAGCCAGGCGTGCCTGCGAAGAACTGAACCAGTGGCAGCCACCCTGGAAGAAGCCTGTAAAGCATCAAAACCACACTGCAAAGAATGCTTACCCACCTGTTCAGAGACATGTACCAAATCCTGTAATTCCTTACACTCAATGCCCTCTGCCAAAGCATCCACTTTAGATTTTATTTGAGTAAGGAGGAAATTCTGATACTTCAACATATGAAACTGGCAATTCAAAGCCCTCATTGCTAAAGTAGAAGAGGTATACACCTTTTTACCTCATCTATCCAAAGCTCTAGCCTCTTTATCTATAGGAACTGGATTCTTTACAACAGAAGCCCTGACACCCTTAGGTCCCTGGCTAATAGTTTCTGGGTCTGCCCTAGGACTCTTATACAGATATTCATGAGCCTCAGGTACTCTGTAATACCTGTCCGGTTTAACTGGCGCAGGAGGCAAAGAATCTGGATTAAGGGAAGCCTCAGAGAAAACATCTTGCACAACATCCAAAACAGGAGGTATAGCCAAGGGCCTATGTTGTGGTAAAAACAAGAACTCCCTAAGCCTCTTCCGTGAATCAGAGAAATCCTGACCTTCCCATTTAAAATGCTCCCTCATAGAATGAAGTGTTTCTGAGAAGGAAAAATCTTCTGGAGGAGAAGCAGAAGGAGTGGAATCCTCTGCATCAGAATCAGAATAAGTAGGAAAATCCTGAATGTCTTCAGCAAGACTCTGAATCATCTGAGGCCTGTTCCAAACTCTCCACCTCTGGCTCCACTCTCGGCCTCTTATCAGGAGGGGGCATAGAACCTCTTATCAAAGTAATTAAATCTTCTGCCATTTTAAGCATGTGCTTTTTAGGCACAGAACCTGCAGAACTAGGACTGACACCAGGGAAAGGTAAACTAGCCCTGCCTTTGGAAGAAGCCTTAGAAACAGAAGGAGAAGGCCTAATCCCCTTGGTTAAGGAAGGGAGAACAGTAACCTGAGAGGCCCCCTCAGCCTGACCTGCCTCCTGAGAGGCCACATCTTGCAAAATCAAAGTCTCCTCCTGAGACTCAACTGAAACCTCGGCCGGATCCACAGATTCCCCCGTAGTTCCTAAAGAGCCGGCGTCCGGAACGGACGACTCATCCTGTCTGGGTTTTAAAGACTTGTCTTTGCGCTTCTTCGCGGTAGCGGGCGGAGGATCCGACGGCATATTATAATTACACCACTTACCGAAGACAAGCCTAGCGCAATCTAACCTACGCTTGATGGTGCGCTTATTAAACTTAGCACAAAAGCGACACCCGACTACGTCGTGCTCAGGTCCCAAACAAGGAATACAAAGAGAGTGATAATCCCTATGCGGTATCTGTTTCCCACAAGAAATACAATTATTCACTTTTTCTGACATCCGGAATTAACTGAGGCAAGAAAAAACAAAAATATTCCTCAACGGGGTACTTAGCCCAACTTGGATTTGGTCTGAAACTCAGAATACGAAAATTTCAGAACGCCGAACGGCACTTGCAACGCTGCTTCTGCATCGGACCATGCGGCAAAAAAGACTGAGGATATGACGTCGGTCATGCGCTCTTATACCCTGACGCTCTGATGTCAGTTCTGAGCGCCCATGACCGACGTCAGCCTAATACTTTGGTATTCGGGCCGACCGAGGACAGCGGACTACCCATATGTAAGGACTGCAGCAATGTGAGATGAAGATCATATCCACTAGAGACAAGGCTTGGAAGGTCTGGCAAAAATATAAAAACCCAGCTGACCTTGCTCAATATAAACTACGTAATCAGGCCAAACAAGTCACTAAAAACAAAAAAGAATACTTCAATAGACTACAGGACCATCATAAACTAAACACACAGAAATTCTGGGGAGCAACCAATTCCCTAGTTCACCCAGGCTCTAACAACAATCAATGCCCATACCCTGATAAAACACCCTCTGATATAGCCTCTCTCTTTAATTCATATTTCATCGAAACTATTGCTAATTTGACCACCACCTTCTAACCCCAACCCACCTGACCAAACATCAACACTTCTAGACCTATTCCTACATGTACTATAAAGAAACTCCTTCTAAAACTTAAACCTTGCACTAATGCTCCTGATATAAAAAATAAAAAGAAAACGAACCTTAAACCAAGAACAAAAAAACAAATAGGCAAAAACGCGTTAAAGTCCACTGATACGAATTTATTGTGTAAGCGCTTTCATGCACATAAAATCCGTGCACTTCTTCAGACACCAAATTGTAATTAAACACTGCTTTTATAGCAGCACAATTAAACCATGATTGATTCTCGTTAAAGACTTAATGAATAATTAAAGAAAACACTATTCAAAATAGAACTATAGTAAATACTACATGATCAACATATAAAACATTCTAAAATGTCCTAAAATCTAAGTTGTCACCCATTACATAAATCCTTGTGTCAAAAACTTTAACAAATAATTGAATATAAATTACTTATGAAACGCATTGCATACATTTAATAAAATAAACCATGTTGAAAAATTGTAAGCCTCCAAAAAATGTTATGGCTACCGTTCTAATGCTTTCAGTTTAAGTAAACATTTAATCGAACAGGCTTCGTTGATGCCAGGATAAACATGGGCGTTAGTTTTCAACTGCCATAACAATTCTTGTTCCTCTAATTTCAAGTGCCAAGGACCTCCCCTAGGATTTCGATGCACTTGTTGTACTACCATGAAGATGAACATATGTGTGTTATATTCTAAAGTGTGTTTATTTTATTAAATGTATGCGATGCGTTTCATAAGTAATTTATATTGAAGTATTTGTTAAAGTTTTTAACACAAGGATTTATGTAATGGGTGATGACTTAGATTTTAGGACGTTTTAGAATGTTTTATATGTTGATCATGTAGTATTTACTACAGTTCTATTTTGAATAGCGTTTGTTTAAATTATTCATTAAGTCTTTAACGAGAATCAATCATGGTTTAATTGTGCTGCTATAAAAGCAGTGTTTAATTACAATTTGGTGTCTGAAGAAGTGCACGGATTTTATGTGCACGAAAGCGCTTACACAATAAATTTGTATCAGTGGACTTTTACGCGTTTTTGCCTATTTGTTTTTTTGTTCTTGGACTAATGCTCCTGATAACTTACCTGCTGAATTCCTAAACTATCCGCATGCTCCATCGCTTACCCCATCAGTATACTCCTCAATAGACCTATCCAGAAATCCCACATACCAAATATCTGGAAGAAAGCATACATTCTTCCTCTCTATAAAGGCGGCAAAAATTCTGACATCTCCAACTTCCGACCTATCGCTATCCTCTCCCCCATTTCCAAAATATTAGAAAAATGTGTCCATAGTGAACTTCTTAATCACTTCGTTAATAACCAACTTCTCACCGCAACCCAACATGGCTTTAGGCCAAGCCATAGCACCAACACAGCTCTCATCTCCTTTATGGATACAGTAAATCGAGCATGCGATGCTGGTCTCATCATCTCCACACTCTTTCCTTGACCTTTCAAAAGCCTTCAATACTATATCGCCCACTCCCTTCTACTCTCCAAACAACAATCTAAGTGTCACACCCCCAACCCTAAACTGGTTCTCAAACTATCTCACTGGTAGATATCAATTAAAATGGCAGCAATCCGATTCTCCATTCCTCAACATCACCACAGGTGTACCCCCAAGGATCCATATTGGGCCCCCTTCTATTCAATATATTTATCAATAACTTCCATAACTCCTTTAGTCATGGCACTGTGATCCAATATGCAGATGACTCTACAATCATCTGCACTGCCAAATCCCCTTCTGAATTACAACTGCTAACCCAACATGCCTTTACATCCACTGAAAACTGGATGTCAAATATTCACCTTGCTCTCAACCTCAACAAGAGTAAACTCATTCTATTCACTCCCAAAAAAACTACCCCCCCCCCCTTAATAGGACCGAATTCTGTGTCCACTCCCAGAACAATACTACCACTAAAGTTGTCTCTAGCACCAAACTGTTAGGGGTCATTATTGATGAAAACCTAACATTAGATCTCCACATTCTCAATAACATCAAAGAAGACGCATCAGAAACTGGGCACCCTTTACAAACACAGCTATTACCTTAACCCCACTAAAAAGGCTCTAGCCTCAGCCTTTCTACTTCCATCCCTGCTGTATGGTACCCCATATCCTCACAAAAATCCAGTCCTCTCTTAAAACCAAGCTTGAATCATGTTACAATAAGGTCTCCAGATTCACAACAAATGCAAGATTCTTAGCATACCATTGCTTCTCTTTAAACTGGTTAGAATTACCACTCTATCTCAACTACTTACATTTAACTACTGCACACAAAATTATATATAAACCCACAACATGCCCCTCTCTTTCCTCCGTGCTGTCCTTGTACCACCCAAACTGGCCTCTTAGATCAGAAAATAAAACACTGCTCAAAGTGGACAAACCCCAACTCCCAGCCAGTCAAATGTTCTATTCCTTTGCCGTTTCCAAACTTTGGAACACCCTCCCATCTACAATCACCCCCATCAGTTACCCTGCACTCTTCAAAAAGTCTCTTGGACAACATCTCTCCTCTAGCTGGCTATGCCCATGCCATAAATAACTCTCTCTAAACACTGCTACTCCCACTCTATCCCACCTCTTTCCAGCCAGCATGTACTTCATCTACCCTATATTTTTGTCTTACCTATTTACCATACCCTATCCTCATACACCTCATTTTTCTCTCTATCCCTCTACATTGCTACCACTGCTGCACCTATCCTCCCTGTCATCTCTACTATGAACCATGCCACTCATATCCAAGCTGTGCTTAATACCTATTACTCTATGTACTTTTATACCATATTTATTTTAAACCCATGCCCATGATTGTTATTGTACTGTCTTCTAGCTCTTTATGTAACTGTACTTGTATTTCTGTATTTTTCTATTGTATGTGCATCACCTGTAATTTGTATGTGAAGCTTTTCTCCCCGGGCCTCCAATGAAAATGGGCTCACCTAGGCCCAGGGGACTTTCCCGGTAAACAAATCCAATAAAATAAATAAATAAGTATGAAAACACAACTGTAATATCTTGTTCCACAAAGAGTAATCTAGGAAGTAGTTAAAACTGGAGGAGTACAAACAGTTATCCATTGCAAAAGTTACAGCATCCTTTGCAAAACAGCTATACCAAAGTCTGTTCTTCATTCTAGTCTGGGCTTCCAAATTCTACCGCACTTTAAGTGTGCGCACGTGTCCATGCTGCTGCTCAATATGACAGTGTTGAAATCTCTGAAAAATCCAAAAATTGTAGCAGCAGTACTTGTAGAATGTCTCCTGGCAGATGCATGAGGGGTGGTGTACTTGTTGCAACAAGGGCAAACAAAAATCAGACAAGTTACACTTGTCGTACTTGCTTGGTATCAAGCAACAACGGTGTTCTTAAATACAAAAAGCTGATCAGGTATCTTTGGTCTTCAGCAAGCAAAATCTCAGCTGTGTACATCTAAAATGTGTAGTAGATATCTTTCACTACTTTGTTCTCTTGGAAAGTACTAGCAGTTAAACAGATTAATTTAGTAACACAGCAGATAACTTCTCTGGAATAAAAGAGGGATTTGTTTTTAATGGTAATCACTGCAGAAAAGTTACATACTTAGTTATACAATGCCCAAAGTTCATTATGGCAGACAGTAAGTCACCAAAAATAATTTGCCAAGAAAGGCATTTAATATCTACAGAATCAGGTGGTTCAAAATATCAAAGGCTCGCTTTTCCGAAATTTAAAATCCAGGTTGGAGAGGGAGAAATTTTTAACCTGTCATTGGTATGCAGGGAGCAATTTTCTGCTTAGTAAGCTTCCAAGATAGTATTGCTTTCCTAGTAAGTAGGGATATGTTGTGACTGATGAACAATTCCAAAATGTGTAATCCATCCCATAGATGGTAAAAATTGGTACCCTCCCCACATTAGTTCTATAAGGATAGCATGTGATTGATGAACAACTCCCAAATGATGCACAGTCCCACAACTGATGAGATTTAGTAACCCCCACCTAATTAACTCAAGTTACACATAACTACTGTATTCATTATATTTACTTGCACATTAATGCCAGCAATATTCTTTGATACTGATGTGAAAACAATTCAAGTGGATGCATCATACCCTATACCCTTTTAAGTGAAGTCCCCAAGAATAATATGATGCATTGTTGCAAGATAGGCAACACGAAACAGTACTCCAAGAAACATGTTTGAGTGCATACAACAAGACATCACTGATTAATGATGGCAATATGTGGTAGGATTTCATTCATGAGCTATGTTTCCTGACTACAGAGTTTTTTTCAGATGTCACTGACATTTTTCAATGTATAGCCTGGTGCAAAGGATCATAGAACACATGAAGACATGAACCCCTGCCTCCCAAATTAATATCATCCAGATATTTTTGCCATCAGTGGAATTTTATGCATAACAATTTATATAACAGCAAAGGTGCATGAAGACACTGGTGGTCTCCTTTGGTCACTCCCTTTACTGCAGTTAATTAGAGAGTTTTTTTCTTTATTATGAACATGTAAGATCAAACAACATGGTCTAGTAAGGCCATTAAGTGTGAAAAATCTTGTTGCTTGAATCATGGCATAAAAAATGAAAATTTTAACTGTGTGCGAGATTCCAGAATACAAAATATGCACTAATAAGAATGAAGAGGAGTGGTAATCATCAGTACAGTGTTCCACAGATGAGTAAAAAACTGATCTGACTGAACATTAAGTAAAGTTTGGCTTGTGCCACACATTAGGACAATTAGAAGGGTATTTACATAAACTACAGGTACCAAGTGTCGATGATATGGAGTTCCTACAAGCCTAACCAATTGGCATGATACTTATCAAGCAAAAGGTAGTACATTCCATAGCTTTACATATGCGGCAAACTCAGACCTCATTAATTTGGACATAGAAAAATCACTTAATCCTGAATCCTCATCAATTCCATTTTGTCAAAGGAAGGTCCTGCCTCTTTAACCACATTAAGTTCTTTGAAAAAGCCACAGAAGCAGTGGATAGTGGTTATGCAGTACATACAGCATGTCAGGACCTGACCAAGGCCTTTGACACTATTTCTCAAGCAAGCATTATTAATAAACATGGAAATCTGAGTATAAATCATTGTGCTGTCTAATGGGCAGCTAACTGGCTGTTTGACAGAATCCATGTGGTTAGAATCACAAGTGCCACTTCTGAAAAAAAAAAGTCACAAGTGGTATACCACAGGGCTCCATTCTGGGCCCTCTCCTAGTCTGCATTTATTGCTCAGACTTTAAGACCAATAGTCCTGACTTAACGGTTACCTCCATTTGAGATGACTAAATTTAGAGCTTGTTATTCAATCTTCCACTGACTCAAAATTGCTCCAACTTGAATCAGATCCGGTAAACTGCGGGTGCAATGACAATGGTCTCAAATTAAATGTGAAAAATGCATTACAGTCAATTTTTAGTAAACAAAATATTTTCCATGCCATACAAAAGGGCACACTCCTCCAATAAGATACTATTGGAAGGGATCTTGGCACTCGTCAGCTCCTTATCTCTTGACCATCACACCACCACAGTGGTTCAGAAAGCCTTTTATCTAGCTTATTTAAATTTTGAAAAGTCATTTTTCCTAGATCCAAAGAAGTCTTAACTCCCTTTTATTTATATTTTATCAGACTCGTTATTGAACATAATGTCCCTTTTGGAATGTGTCTAAACATATCAAACAATTTGGGAGACCTCAGAGCTTCTCAACTTAAAAATATCAGTGGCCTCAAAAATGTTACTTATCAGGACAGACAGACAGCACTTTCTCTTTCCTCATTTTCTTACAGTTTCATCCACAGGGATGAGTGTCTAGCCTTTTGAACCATGAAATATCCAAACCTTTTAGATCTCTTGTTCCTTTGCAGAACAAAGGGTTCCTCAAATACCTGGTTAAATGAACTAAACCTTCATCAAAAGATGCACATGACACATTGGCATGACAGGTTCATATTCCAACATATCACACACCTCTGGAATAAACTTCTGCAAAATGTTGAGAAGGGTACGCCCTTATTACCTTCAAGGTAAGCCTAGATAACTGTATGAGCAACCTCAAATTATCCCTGGTCTAACTTGTATCCTTGAGAGCTGAAGAGATCTTCTGAATATGGGTTATTGGCCATGCTTGTAATGGTATGCAGATTGATTTTTAGTACTTAACTATGAACCCAATTATAAAACAGAATGGGAGAACTAAGCGGTCAAGCAGAAAATGTAGATCAACTGACTGCAGTGAAAGATGAGATTTTAACAAAAAATCGGAGGCGGACTAGAGTACCAGGAAGCAAGGAGAATACAGATTTACTGTAGTCTATAAAATTCAATGAACTGTAAAGACTTTGTAAAATTATCAACTGAAATTGAAAATCTGTGAAAGTTATCACTGAGTATACCTGACAAGTCATACGGCAAACCTGGACTTACTCTAAGTTTGTGTTGGCTTATGAAAAATAACAGGCATTATGATAATTACAACAGCTAGGCAGAAAATTTACTGTAGTGGGCAGTCAATATATGTGGGTCATGATTACTTGGATGTAACCTTACAATGAAGACTACATTTTGCAGGTGCCATAAGTGGATGTATGCTAACTCATCCTGAACTGTTGAAAGTGTCTTCTATAGACAGAAAGCTGACTTTTACTAATGTTGAGGAAACAATAAGTTAAAGCAGTCATTGATATGTTTTGTGAAGTAACAGAGACTGACAGCACATGGATTGTGAATCTGTGAAATCAGTGGAAGTGGAAAAGGAATGAGAGAGATACCAATGGAAAAGGCAGATTGTGTAACAGTGGGAGAAATACAATACGAGACATTTTATCTTTCTATATGTCTGTGAAGTATTATTACAAATGTTTTGTTAAACCTTAATTGTTATTGTATTTTCTAGAAGATCATTGTGGCAAAAAGTTACTTATTTCATTACTGAACAAGAAAAAGGATTGCCCATTACAGTTGTTGCGCTTGTACTCAATAATCAATCCAGCTTTTTGTTTACATTTCATGAATCTATAATTAAGTAATATGAATATATTATGGTACATGAACATTATTACAATAGTCTACAAATTAAACTAGAACAGGCAAATATAGCTTTATTACTGAAGAACTATTTTGTTGACATAAGAAAAAGGCTTCAGAAGGAGATGTGTTCTCATTTTGTTTGAACTGGGACCATTAAATTAACCAAGAGGAATACAACAGAGAAGTGCTGTATGTATAACATTTATTTTTCAGTGCTTTTTTTAATAGTAAGTGCAGCCTTCCATAATGTGATAACACCATTTGGTTAGTGTGGTTTAACTGTGAAAGCTTTCATCCTCAACAACTCATCAACTGAAAACTGTTAATGTGTTTTATGACTGTTTATTAATGCAAAAAATACAAAAAGTAATAAATGTTAGCTGTGCTACTATTATTGGGTCAGTAACAAAGAATGAAAAAGTATGTATTTATTTACTGAACAACAAGATTTGTTTCAAAGATTATGTGAATGCAATCAAAGTAAACAGACTTGAATGTGTTATGCTTGTATACCGACTATTAATATCACTGAAGATACTAACAGCATAGAAATGGAGGCAAGTTAATACTATTCAGAAGTAGCATGACACAGTCTACATGTATTGTTTAAGCAGCTAGTTAGTGGTGGGCTAATACAACCAAAACATTTACTGGTACTGATAGGGAAACATGAAGAATAAAGGCATGTGTGAAGGTAACTGAAACAAATTATTTCAGTGAGGAGAGTGGAGAATGGTCTATGCCAGCTGTGCTAAACATGCTTCAACAGTCAGTATTAAGAAAGGACAATTGCAAAGAAACCGAAAGTGTATTTAGATAGTAAAAGTCTTCTGGATAAAAGTAGTAAGATATACAAGACCTGCTTATTTCGGGTCTATATTACGAGAGTGAAAATACTACTAAGCAAATACTACAAATCCCGACAACTATTGCGCGAACCGCTGATATCCCGAGCGCACTAAAACGCAAAATTTTAAATGTCGAACTGTCATACTCAGCCAACTCCACCACCCGCTACATACTACCTACCCAAACAAAATAAATAAAGCACATACATACACTAACCAAACCCTACTTCTAACCCTAAAGTAAAGCACAAACACCCTACTTCTAACCCTACACTAAACCCCACTTACACAACTATCTATGCACTATCCTTAACCCCTCCCTAACCCTAAGGTCTGTAACTACCGCACACTTCCCCTACATAGATATACACAAACAAAATAAATAATCCACATACATACATTTAACAAAACCCTACTTCTAACCCTACACTAAATCTAACATACAAAACCTATCTATGCACTTACCTTAACCCGCACCCTAACCCTAAAGTCTGTAACTATCCAACACTTACCTTATACAGCTATTCCCAGACGGGCCAACCATGGTAATTTGACATTTCTGAAATCACGGTTTTGTACTTTTGCTATAAGTCCGTTTCGCGCAATACGTGTCGACATTTACGTATTAGTGTAAATGGACTTTCGCTCAGCTAATACAGACCTGCTTATTTCTGCTGGTTTTCTGAAAAGCAGACTAATAGCAATGTTTAATGGCAGCACCAGCATGACGGACTGGTAAGCAGAGTGTTTTGTAAAAGGTGTTGGAGTGAAAGATGAGTGAAGCAGTAATGATATGCCACCATTATACCCTTCCGTGTTCCTTTGTTGACAGACATCTGCAGTAATCATTGGGCTAACTGACAGATTGAACATGTGTAGAACATAGATGTTTAACGGACTTTGGGAGAGGGATTTAACGAACAGTAATTAAATATAACCAAATGGAGTGATAAGGAGACAGGGAAGAGTTTGCAGCACTTTATCATCTGAAGGCAATAAGGTGGGCATGATTCCTTACTTTGCTAGAGGCCTGGAGGGATGTTGGATAGAAGCACCTGCTGCAGATAATAGTCAAACTTGGTTGTAATGCTTACAAAACTAGAATATTTAAAACTATAATAAGAGGATGATTTATGTGTAAAACTAACTAAATAGGAAAAGTGAAGGTATGGCTTTTTACATCTTATGGTGAGATAAATCCACTTTGTGCTGTGACAGAAAATACCAACATTTGCCTGCTAAGGACAGGTATATAAACGTGTGTGTGTGTGTGTGTGTGTGTGTGTGGAGTATCAAGATGAACATCTGTAGTCACTGCTAAAATAAATAAAAAGATATTTTAATTTGCAGTATACATGTAATACACATGTTTCAAGATCAATAAAGATGATTTAAAAAAACAGTGATATGACTATCTACTTCCACAAAAGAATTCCATGAATGCATCTAGGAACTAGGCTGTTTGCACAATATTGAAGGCTGACTTTGTTATTCCTAAATTGCACAAACAATGGATTAGAAGTTAGAAGAGAGAGTTCTGGGTGTAGCTGTTGTGAAGAACTTGCTACAATGAGGTAATCATTCAAAAAGCTACATACTTTACCCGATGCTGGGTTTTGAGGCATGCAAAAACTGGAACCAAAATCTCTGTAAACACCCTCAATATTACAGACAGAACAAAATAAACTTAGAAAACTGAAAGTAAAAGCTTTTGCTCTGAAGCACTGCTGACTAAGACACTCACCTTAACTGCAGATCATCTGACTGTACAGTTTTACAATAAGCCAATTTATAACTTAAGCGTATTATCATTCCTTTTCAGTCTCCAATGGTAAAAAAATTCCAAACAGTGTCTGTTGTCCCAGCTTGAGCCTGCACTAGTCCAGTGCAGGGCTCCACCGACACTGATCTTGTGCTTCTCATTCAACATGACATAGGCTTATTCCAAATCATTTCTAGAAACACCTTAATCTGAGCCTTTGAACATGGCCAGTGACACAGAAATAACTTTACCCATTGCAATCTGTAATGTGGAGATTGTGAATGTTGCAAAAAAAAAAATCAACATACAGCAGCCACAGCAATAAATTTAACCTGATAATCTATACATGCATGGATGACTATACAACAAATGCTATACAGGAAGAGGGGCATTGTTTGTTTGATAACTGCTACTTGGAAGCTCTAGTGTGTTAGGATAAGTGTCTCAATGAACAGTATTATTGTGTCTCAAGAAAACATTACAAACAGAACCCCCTCCCAGAAAGTCATGGACAGTGAAAATATGTCAAGATACTCTATGAGGTCAGTCTTCTGTCATAATCTGCGACTGAGAATCAATCTATTCAGGTTTAAGAAATCTAAACAATTCTGCCACGCAGCAGCATCAAATATGCATTGTGCAAATTCATTTTTGCCATACTAACTGCCCAAGTACCCATAGTACAATGCGTCTTTACCAACCATTTGTCAAATTTATTAGAGCAAAAAGCAAATTAGTTGACTACTTTAACAGACTTTTCTTACAAACCAGAAAACCTTTTTTAACCCCTTGTAAAAGAAGTCATCTGATACACACTGAAACAATCCCATCTGCATAACAAAATAGCTGTCTATGAGTATTAGGCATGTAATACTTCTCCTTTGTGTTCCTGCTGTGGAAAAATAAATGTTTAGTTGTAGTGCCTGATCAACATATTTTTATGAAAATGACTGAAGCATAAAATTGCAATTAATTTTTTAAAGAAACTCTGTTCTGACAGAAAACTATACATAGGGTGATGTATATCAAAGCCTGAAACGAATACTTTCACTGAATAAGTTACTTAAAATAAGTTGTTTTCCAAGCGACATATATATAGAAACTAACCTTCCTGGTTCTAAAGCAACATTACTCTCAAATGTTTTCAGCTGAAGAATCCCTTGGAAGAACAGTTCTCCGCTGACAAAGAAAAAGTTAATAAGAGTAGAACAATGTATACAAGTTGATAACAATGCCATATGCACTTTTATGGAGAAAGGGACCAGTCATAAAATACATAAATTCATTTTAGTATGCTAGTCACAGTAGTAGAATTGGGTTTGGTGTTGTTGTCTATAGACCAAACTGTAAATCCATGCCATTTGCTAGAATAAGAATTCCCAAAGGTTGGTTTCTTTTAAGATCTATAAGATTTCCTTTAACAAGGCATTACTACTGTAATGAACTATGGCAAAATCATCCATGAACTCTGCTTTCAAATGTCAGGCTGCGGTGAAGAAAGACTACCTTTCTATCAGCATATGGGAACAGGAAAATGGGAATTTCCATGGAGTCCAAGATTTTATTTTTGATGCAGAAATCACATTCATGGCCTTCTCTGACAGTCTGGGTCTATATTAGATCACCGAACGCTTAGGTAAGAGAACGGTGATTAATTGACCCCATATAAGCGAAAGCTTACAAAACCGAACTGTCAGAACAGCGATTTTTTTTCCAAGGGAAATAAATCGCTGATCCAACAACAACAAAAAAAAAAGTAAGCACATTAAACATGAGATTAAGTGGGGGACTTCACCCCCATCCCCCTACTTAAATATACCAACTCCGAGACCGTACTACAGTGCCAAAAACGGCAAAGTACCGAAGCGGCCAAGCGAATTCTTTCCCAGAGAAAGAATTCGCTTACATGCTGCTTCAATATTTTGCAGTTTCGGTTTTGTCAGTTCAACCAAGACGCATTAGAAAACATGCATCTTCGGTCTGCTGATAGGAGCCCGACAGTCTGAGACTATAGGAATGAGCTGAGCTTATCCTATATGTTTACTTTCAGTAATTCCATCTGAAATACATAGGACAGAATAATGTAAAATGAAAAATCTATTCCAGTTTAAAGAAGGAGGCACCTATTACCCATGTTTTATGTTCCTTCTGGAATCCTTGTGTAGAATTTTGTCAACCATTTACTGCCCTAAGAAGAAAACAGATCTACATGTGTATGACATTTATAAATGGCTGAAATGAATGCCTGGGTCTAACTGCCACCTATACGCTACATGATGTCAATCAAACTTTACTGCACAAAACACATTTCCATATCACCTCTGCAGTACAATCCTCATTTTTGATTAACTTTATCAATTCCAGTGATTGGCTCATTTTCGTATATATATATATATATATATATATATATATATATATATATATATATATATATCTTTAACTACAGTCCATCTTATCTTGTCTATATGACACAGCCCAAAAATAGAAGTTATGTTCTTACCATAACGTTCCATGTTAGTTGTCTTCTTCTCGCCTTCTTTCTTGCTGGATGGGTTCGGAGCCGACCTCAGCTCCGACTCGGCCACTCTAAAAGCTCAAGAGTTGGTTCCACCGGCCCTTATATCCCACAATGCTAGGCGGTAATACCTCAGATCTCATTTGTAAGCTAGGCCCAGCCAAAAAGAAATCCAGAAATACTGGAAATGGGAAACCCACCTCTATAAAATGACAGAAGGAAGGTGACCTAAAACCTGATGAAGGAATATATACATAATATAGTATATACATATATACAATAGAGGTGGTAGGAAGAAAGGTCACAATCAAATTCCTCTAGGTCTGTCCGGGCTAGGGGGAAGGAGGGTGGTGCGCAAGAAAGAAGGCGAGAAGAAGACAACTAACATGGAACGTTATGGTAAGAACATAACTTCTATATGTTAAGTTGTCCATCTTGCCTTCATTCTTGCTGGATGGGACCGCGTCCCTAGCACCTTGTCCCGGGTGGCCTATCGGAACAGACTCTTGAGTACAAAGTTAGCTCAATGTCTAGAAGCTAAATCCAACTTATAATGAGAAATGAAAGTGTGAGGAGTAGCCCATATAGCTGCTGCACAAATCGTATCAATAGGCAGCCTGTCTTGGAAAGCTCTAGTTGAATGAGCCTTAGGTCTGTTTAGGCAACTTCTGGTGTCTAATCTCATACACAAAGGAAATCAAGGATGTAAGCCATCTGGAGAGTGATACTTTCGAAACTGGAAGGCCCTTTCTGCCTTCTGCATAAGAGACAAACAATTGGTCAGCTTTTCTGGTCTGTTTGGTCCTATCCAAATAATACCTTAATTGTCAATGAACATCTAGCCAATGTAATTTTTGTTCAGACCTGTTAGAATAGTTAGGAAAAAACACAGGAAGGTCAATGTTTTGATTTAGATTTGCCGCAGAGGCTACTTTGGGTAAAAAGGATGAATTGGTCCGTAAGGATACCCTATCCTTATGAAACACAAGATATGGTGATCGACTGCAGAGTGCATGAAGCTCTGAGACCCTTCTAGCCGAAGTAATGGCTACCAGAAAGAGTGTCTTCCAGGATAGCAATTTCATTGAACAGGAAGCTGCAGGTTCAAAAGGGGGAAGAATCAAAGATGTGAGAACTAAGTTAAGGTCCCAAGAAGGAGGAGGATTTCTTATAGGAGGCTTGAGAAGAAAAACTCCCTTGAAGAAAGCTTTGCAAAGCTTGTGAGACATGATGGCAGAATCCGAGATGCCCACATGAAAGTTAGATATGGCTGCCAATTGAACCTTAAGAGTAGAAGGAGACGAACCTGCGTGGAATAGTTCGGCTAAAAAATCAAGGACCGATTGAATGGGAGCAGTGAAAGGATCTACATCCCTTCCATGAGCCCAAAAGGAGAAACGCTTCCACTTATTAAGATAAATCTTCCGAGTGGAGGATTTATGGGAAGCTATTAAAATATCTCGAACTGAGTGAGATATTAGCGGAAGCCTGGCTAGGGTTGGAATTGGAGGAACCAAGCAGTGAGGTTCAGAGAGGGAAGGGAGCGATGTAACTGACCCGACTGATGGGTCAAAAGATCTGGAACTAGGTCCAGATGCCAGGGTTGCTCCAACAGAAAATGGTGTAGAAAAGGGAACCAAACCTGTCGAGGCCAGTAAGGGGCAATGAGGATCAAGGAAGCTTTCTGAGCGATGGCTTTCTGTATCACTTGAGAAATTAGCGGGAAGGGAGGAAATGCGTACAGAAGTCCCCGGGGCCAAATCTGGACTAGAGCGTCTCTGCTGGGATGGCCTGGTAGAGGAAAGAGGGTGAAATAATCTCTGCACTTGCTGTTTTGGGGAGTAGCAAAAAGGTCGCAGCAAGGCTGGCCCCACTTCAGAAAATTTTTTTCCAATACTGAATTTTTCAGAGACCACTCGTGAGGCATGAGAATAGCTCTGCTCAATTTGTCCGCAATAACATTGGACTTCCCGGGGATGTGCGTTGCAATCAGAAACCGCTGAGAAGAAATCGCCCATTGCCACAGTCTGAGTGCCTCTCGACATAGGGGGTAGGATCTGGTTCCGCCTTGTTTGTAGATATACCACACTACAGACATGTTGTCCGTCTGTATTGCTATCGTTCCCACCGGAAGAGAGTCTTGAAGGGCTTGCAACGCTAAAAGCACTGCTCTCATCTCTAGAACATTTATATGCAAGTGGCGTTCGTGAGGTTGCCATATGCCCTGGACTGTCCTTCCCTGATAATGCCCCCCCACCCGATCAGGGAGGCGTCCGTCGTCAGAGTAGCAACCGGAGGGGGAGGGACAAAGGGTCTTCCTAAGAAGAGCTGTGGGGAAGAAATCCACCAAAGAAGATGATTCCTGCATGCTTGCGTTATCACAATGGTGTGGGACATCGGAAGTTGTTGGTATGACCATTGTGTGAAGAGCAAGATTCTCATGTGAAATCTGGCTAATAGAAGTAGAGGGATAGCAGCTGCCATTATCCCCAGTACTTTCAGGACCAATCTGACTTTGATTTTGTTGCTGTGGAAAAGAAGAGAGACCAGTTTGTGTATGTCTGCTATCCTTTGATCTGTGAGTCTCACTGACATGCTGACTGTGTCTAGATTTGCGCCTATGAAGGTAATAGCATGACAAGGCAACAAAACAGACTTTTCGCAATTTATTGAGATACCTAGCTTTCGAAAGATGCGAAAAGTGTAGTCTCTGGCAAGTAGCAGAAGATGCTTGGTGGGAGCTGTAAGGAGCCAGTCATCTAGGTATGGAAACACCTGGAATCCTTGGCATCTCAGATGAGAGGCAACCACTGCCATGCATTTGGTAAACACCCGTGGGGCTGTGGTGAGTCCAAAGGGCAGGGCCCTGAATTGAAAGTGACTGGTTCCCAGCCTGAAGCGGAGGAATCTCCTGGAGCGTCTGTTCATTTTTATGTGATAGTACGCATCCTGGAGGTCTATAGAGCACATCCAGTCCTCCTTCCCCAGTAAGGGTAGGATGGATTGCAGCGTGACCATCCGAAACCTTGTTTTCTTGACAGACTTGTTCAAGATACTGAGATCCAAGATGGGCCTCCAGTCCCCTGTTTTCTTTGGTCTGGTCTGCTGGAACTGGTTGAATGGCTCTTTTTGCAAGCAACTTTGATATTTCTAACGCTGCTTGTTCCCTTTGAGCAGGTGGAACCTCTGGAAGGGACTTTTTTGATTGGGTTGGAGTGCGAAAGAAAGGAATGGAATAGCCTTCGGAAATGATGGACTGTACCCACTTGTCTTGAGTTAGAGAACGCCAGGCTTCTGGGTACAGTGACAGTCTTCCCCCGACTGCCTCCGAAGGTGGACAGTCGGGCAACACCTCAGGGATGCTGAAAGGGCTTATCGGAAAAGGTTTCTCGATTGCCCTGGTTCTGCGGACCCCCCTGCCTCTAGGGCAGCATCTACCATTATTGTTCCCCCCTCTGCCTCTAGAGGGGAACCGACTCTGTGCGTCAGGCAAAGCCCCTTGAGATTGCTTGCGGAACCACATCTTTCCACTTTTCTGGCCCTTGGGGTAAGGCCTAGAAGGAGTAGAAAAACGGACTCTGACGGCAGAAAGAGTTTTGCCATCAGTCTCGCACCTTGTCAAGGTTTCTTTCACTTGAGGACCAAAAACGGACGATCCATCAAACGGGGAATTAGTGAAAGACGTCTTAAAGGGGTCCACAAAATTGCATAGCCGCATCCAGGCATGCCGTCGTAAGGCCACACCTGTACCTGCGGCTCTGCTCGCTCCATCAGCCGCATATGAAAGGAGGCGCATGGAGGAGTTAGCTATAGAATTTAGGGTAGCCAGCTGAGCGTTCATCTTGTCCTGAAAACCCACAGCTGTAGGATCCTTTAACATCTCACTAGCTTCCTTGATCAAGTCTCTTTGAAGACGAGTGAAATGACAGAGGTAGTTCAGCTTAACGCATTGAAAAGGTCGCTGGCGAAAACATCCGCTTCCGCACCTGTCCATAGACCTAGATTCCTTGTTAGGGGATGGACAGGCACTGAAGGATCAGCTAGTTCCTTCTTAGTGGCAGCAGCTACCACCATAGCATCCACAGAAACTCCCTTAGTCAGAAATTGCTTGTCTGCTGGTGCTGTAATAAACTTTGAAGGTCTCCTGGGGGTGGGGTCCACATAGTCAGGAGCCGTCCAAGACTTTTTTGCTACCACCTGCATAAGGGGGTCAAAGGGGGGGGGACACCCAGGAGGTGGAAGGGCGAGAGCCGAACGCCTCAAGATACACAGATTCATCCTCCGAAGGGTTAAGGGCTGGCCAATTTCCCCTCCGTTTCAAGATCTCCAGGATGTCTGCAAAGGAGACATCTTCAGAAGGGGAACGGGGGGAACCCTCAGAATCCTCTAAATCCGTGTCAGATGTGACAGACTCAGGTGAGTCTATGTGCTTCCTCTTGCACTTTCTCTTCCTCGGAGGCTCCCCTGCCAGTTCAGGAGAGGCCTCGGAAGAGGATGAGATCCCCACAGGGGATTCTTGAGGAGCTGGCTCTCTGCGGTCTGGGATGAGGGAGTGAGTAGACATTACCTGAGGCACCGAAGAGGGAGGGGCGGACGGAGCCGACTGTGGAGTTGAACCAGGTTCCAACACACTCCGCATGACCTCGAAAGCACCCCTGTCAGGCAGAGCCAGAGGTCCCCGCTCCGAAAAGCTGAAAACCTCCCTCGGCACCGACATTGATGGTTCCGAGGCCGATGTCGCAGCCGAACTCACCAGTGCAGAAGCGCCGAGAGGGAGAGCGGGGTCGGACAAGGGTCCGATGCCACTCACCCCCTCGGAGCCGACGAGGGAAGTCCAGCACCGAGAATCTTCCAAGGAAGAAATCGGAGCCGACGACGGCGCCGAAGACAACTGTATCGGCTCCGACGCTACCACAGTCTCGGGTCCGAAACGCCCCGGCTCCGAGCTCAAGGGAGTCGGAGGAAGGACATTTTGAGAAATAGGATTAAGCATCGACTGATGAGTCGGGCTCTGAAGCATTTGGGCCAGTGCCTCGGACTTAAGAAGTCGACTCACTACCCTCTGAAGGTCATGGTCAGAAAGTCTCGATGACCTAGAGGAGTGAGATCTATGGCTCCGTTCAGACAGCAAGGGAGATGCTGGAGCCGAATGAACGGAGCCAAGGGACGGTGACCTGGACCTCTTCCTAGATGTCGGTTCCGATAGTCTTATCGGAGCTGACTCAGAGATTTCTAATACCTCGGCTCCAGCCGGAGCCGAGAGAACCACAGAAATAAGAGTTCGAGTCTCATCGGCTCCAGCCGGAGCCGATGTTGTAGCAGACTTCGACGTCTTAGGTGTCGACTCAGTTGCTGGAGTCGAAGACCTAGAAGCCTTGGAGGGTTTGCCCGAAGACACAGTCGGGGGACCCTCAGGTTTTAGCAAGCCCCGTAAAATGAGCTTATTTTTTCTTTCCTGCAGGACTCTAGGGCTGAAGCCATGGCATACAGCACAAGAGTCCTGCAGGTGTAAAGGTCCCAGGCAATACACACAAGAAGTGTGACCGTCTGTCAGAGACATCTTCTGACAGCACGAGTCACACTTCTTGAAGCCTGAGACCTTCGAATCCTTAGACATTTTAAGGAACAAGTGCAATCACACAAGCACAAACACACCGATTACACTATTCAGTAAAATAAAACTAACTTAAAACTAAATAAGTTTAGATAGTCTTAAAATTTTTAAAAGTCCCTACAAAAAACACATACACTCCAAGGAGGGATGGAAGGGCCCGAAGGCCTAAGGGAAGAACATACAAGTTCTTGTGGTAAAAAGGGGGAATAACAAGGAGAAAGGGATAAAAATCCTTTAAAAGAAAGGGGATACTGAACAAAAACTAATTTAAAAGGGATTTAGTAAAGTTTTTAAACTGTTTTCTACACTAACCTGAAGCCGGTTGAAGCAACACACCTCGATAGCTGTAGCAGCAAACGAGATCTGAGGTATTACCGCCTAGCATTGTGGGATATAAGGGGAGCCTCGTGCCGGTGGAACCAACTCTCGAGCTTTTAGAGTGGCCGAATCGGAGCCGAGGTCGGCTCCGAACCCATCCAGCAAGAATGAAGGCGAGATGGACAACTTAACATCTACTACTTATGTTTGAAAATTTAAATGGACTCCTTATAGTATATTACATCCATGTTCAACCATTATGCATGACGTAACCACATATTTCATCAGCAGCTGGCAACTTCATTTATTAATCTACCTCTAACCTCCTCCAGATAAAATCTGCACTCTTGTAGTATTCTAATACCTCTTTTCATTGTTTTTCTTTTTTTTCCTTCCCCTCTTCCCTCATTCTACTCAGTTTCTACCATCTTCTCCCCATGTCCATACATCTCTTGTGTGATTCTTTCTCTCATACTGCTTTTGTCACCTTCCAGTTTTGAGTAATGATGGTTTTAATGTCAGCACTCAGCAGTCTGATAATGTTCATTTCTCTTTCTTTCCAGATACTGTCCTCTTTTTTTATGCTCCATATATAGAATTCCAAATGTGTGCTGGGGTTCCTTTTGAAATGTACTCCCAAACCATACCTGCTTCCAGATTTCCTGGGCCAACTGACAGTCCCAGAACACAAGCACCATTCCTGCCTCTTCCTCCTAACACCTTCAGCATCAACTATCCTCTTTTCTGCCTTGATTAACCAATCTCATGGGGGTTAAAAGCCATCTATGCGGTATTCTCAGGCTTTGATCTCCCTGCACATTCCTCACTACCTGAATTTCTTCCAGTATCCTGAAATGTCCTTCCAACTCTTCCTCCCTTATCCAATTCTTTCTCATTCTCTTCTTTGACTTGTTCCTTCCTTTCCTTAACACTTCAGAAATCTGTTTAGTCCTTTGCTTCCCTAAACTCTCCCAATTCCGACATGGTGCCATCCTCTCTCCTTCTGCCATTCCTTCATGTCTGTTCCTTTCTCCTGTTGCCACCTCTATATTCCTTTTCCAGGTCTCCCTGAGTAACAAGTAGTTATACGACTGGGCCTCTGGTACTCTGTATTAACTCCTCCATTACTTTAAATCTTTCTCTACAATCCTTCAATATACATATCAAATCTCCTCTTAAGCTATTCCACTTCTCATCTAGATTTCTCAGTTTTTCTTCCCTACATTTGCCTCCCATCCTTCTGTTCCCCATAGTTCTTTTAAGGTTCCTTTCACCTCCATTTCAAGCATCCGATTTCTTTTAGTGTTGCTTCATTTGTGTCCTTTAGTAAGCGTCTCCACATCTCCCATACTCTCTTATACTTAACATTTTTCTCATCTGTTTCTATCCAGTGAAAGACGATACATGTTGGTGCATGTGTTGAGATATGTGGGAGCTCTTTCCTTTTCCTATTCATTCTCATTTTTGCCTTGTTCATAGGTTCATAGGTTCATACTTGGCTATCTGCCCGAGGGCATTTACAAGCCTAGCCCATCGTTTTGTGGCTTACGCCACCCCTTTAGTATGGGGAACTATACCCATTATTTTGCTGTGCCTCTGTCGAGCAGTGACACTGAGGTAATCCCTGGGGTATATCTGTGATCTCCCATCCATTGGTCAAGATTTCTCTTGAACAAGGCCAGCGAGGTGCTCTGCCTCACATGTACCGGGATTTTGTTCCACAGCATAGGGAGTCTTTGGGTGATGAATCTATCCCTCCAGCACGTCCTATTAATAGCCGTGTCAAGGTTTAAGTCTCCCGCCCTTGTGGCTCTGATGGATCTAGATTTTTTTGAGGTGAAGCATATTCATCAAATCTGGGTTTGACATGGCCTTGTATGTTAGGCAAAGGTCACCTCTGAGCAAGCGGTGCGACTGAATAGAGCTGGAGTTCTTTCAGTCAGGCAGCATAGGACAGATTTTTGAGACCCTTTATCCTTTTGGTGAGGAACTTTTGTGGCCTCTCCAGCTGCTGCAAGTGTCGGGTCAGATACATTCCGAATGGGGCATTGTACTCAATCATTGGTCTGATGAGTGATGAGTAAAGGGAGACTATGACCTCCCTTGATCTAGATGAGAATCCCTTCATGATAAGGTGGGCAATGTAGAAGGTCTTCCTAACTACTTTAGCTACATGGGTGTCGAATGACAGACTACTATCAACCTGGGTCCCCAGGTCCCTGATAACTTCTTCTGTGCTCAGTGGATTGCCACCTATTTGGTAGCTAGGGGTAACCTTGTTTTTCCGAAGGGTATGACTATGCATTTTTGGCATTTAACTTTAGGCCGTGGCTCTGGCACCAGTTATCCGTTTCTGTGAGACCCTTCTGAAGGATATCTGTATCAGATGTGTTTTCTACTATGGCGCTCAAGTTTGCAGTCATCTGCAAACTTTGTCAGCCATAACCCTCCTGTGTTGGCTTGTACTTTGGAAAAGCAGATGCCAAACAAGAGTGGGCCCAGGACTGAGCCCTGTGGGACACCACTTGTGACAGGCTTTGAGTCTGACATGGCGCCAGCAACTCTGACCCTGTGGGTTCTGTCACTCAGCCAGTTTGCAACCCATCTTGTGATGTATGGGTTGACATTTAAGCTGATGAGTTTTTCAATGATACCCGAGTGGGGTATTGTATCGAAGGCCTTAGCCAGATCGAGGTAGGCTGTATGGACTGCCTTTCCCTCATCAATGGCTTTGGTGACTGTTTCGAAAAAGTCAACCAAGTTTAAAAGGCATGATCTGCCTTTGACAAAGCCAAACTGGGTTGGATCCAAAGTCTGCAAATTCCCTATGTCTTTATTTATGAGGTCCATTATGATCCTCTCCATGGCTTTGCAGATAAGGCTTGTCAAGCTAATGGGCGGTAATTTCCAGGGTCGGTGGAGGCACCGCCTTTGTGAAGTGGTACCACAGTTGCAGTGCGCCACTCCTGGAGTGCGTATCCAGAGGTAAGATTTTCATTAAACAGCTGTCCTACCTGTGGGTTTAATTCCCCATTGAGTTCATGGAGCACGCAGCCGGGGACACCATCAGGCCCCATGGATGCTGTGTTTTTGCTTTGGAGAGAGCAGTTCTCACTTGGGCGCTGGAGATGTTTGGGGGCTGCAATCGTTTGGTATAGATATCTCTCCTTTGGGGAGGGGAGAAGTTTGCACTGAACCTGTCAGCCAGTATGTTGGCAATGTCTGTAGGATCAGTAATCTTCACATCATTTTGAACTAGCTCTGAGCATATCTGGGAGTTTCCTCCCAGGTTTCTAACATAGCTAAAGAAGGCCTTATGATTGTCTTTTGAGTCTTTAGCTATTTTTCTCTCAAATTTGCTTTGGATGATTTTATGAGAGCTCTTAGCTTTTTACTTATAGTGATCAAGGGTATCTTACCTTTTAAGGATTTTGCTCTATCTTGTAGTAGCTTCCTCCTTTTGTTGTAGAGTTTGTTTATGGCTGGGGTCCACCAGACTGGACGCTTGCCTTTGGTACAAAGAGTCTTTGTTTTGCTTGGGATTGCCTTATCCATGCAGTCCTGCAGGTGCTGGTAGAAGGCATTTGTAAGTGATTCAGCGGCTTGAGTACTGTTTTCCGCCGGCTCGGGGCCTTAAAGGAGACCACACTAGTCTTTAGAAGTGTGAAGTCGGCTTTTGAGAATTTCTTTACTGTGTTCTTTTTATTTCAGGTGGGGGTGGGATGAGGACCTCCAGCGAGATTAGTTTGTGGTCTGATCTCACCAGTGAGGGGTACACCTCCGGTGTTGAACATTGTGCTCCCATGTTCGTGATGATGAGATCAAGTATGTTATCTCCTCTTGTGGGGATGGTGACTAGTTGTTCCATGGCATTTGAGTTTATGAATTCCAGGAACTTTTGGGCTAGGGTGTTTGGGCTTGAGTAGTGTTCCCAGTCTATATTAGGGTAATTGAAGTCACCTAGTATGATGGTGTTTGGTGATACATTTATCCCTCTAGTGTTTTCAGGAAGGCCATGTGAGGTTCCTGAGTTTGTGAGGGTGGCCTGTAACATGCTACAATTTGCAGAGCAGTCTTGCCTATGGTTAATTGCACCTGGATGGTCTCCGATGCATCGTCGTTGCCACCAGTCTTGAGGTGTGGGTGTCCTTGATGAATATGGATACCCCCTCCTTTCTTGGTATTGTCCAGATTTTGGGGCCGGAACGCATGATATGAGGTAAAACCTGATAGCGCTGGGGTGCTCTCAGGAGCCTTGAACCAGGTTTCTGTCACAGCACAGACATCGATGTTCTCCATACTGAGAAGGGCCTCGAGTGCGTGCATTTTGAGATTTAGACTTCTGGCATTGAGCAGCATTACCCTTAGTTTTTTCCTTTTTGTGTTCTAGGGTGGTAGGTTTAGAATTTGAGCCTTGCCTAAAAAGGCACTATGGGGTGGCAAGAGCCTTTGCCAATATCCGAATCCCAGGGGTGACAGGTGCAAGCCGTCCCTTGAAGCAGCGTGGCTTGTCCAGCATGTCATCCCAGGCAGACAGACACTGGATCCCCTTTGAATGACACCAGTGTTTAAGCCAATTGTTAAAGCTGATCATCTTATCTCTGTATTGTGGCATCATTCTTGGTGAAGGTAGGATACTGCTCAAGGTCAGGGTCATACCTGCCTGGGCTACATAATCAGAGAGCTCCTCAATGTCTCTTTTCATGTAGTCCAAGGAGGTACGTCTCAGGTCGTTTACACCAGCGTGGACAATGACTGAGTCATATTTGTACCTGCTGTTGAGAGACCTGAGTGCTTGCGTTATGTGGCGGATTCTAGCGCCGACAGGCAGCTTACTGTGACCTTCTCCTTACTCAGTCTGGTGAGCGGGACATCAGTGTGTCTGACTATGGAGTCACCAATGACTAGTGTGTCTGGCATTGTGTTTGGCCTTAAGGGCTGTGACTGTTTGACACACTGACTGTGAGGTCTATGTGTTGCAGGTGTTGTGTTCTGAGGTGGTGGTTGTTTGGGTGTCTGCTTTGGTGGCCTCTGCTGTTTTGGTAGATTTTTGATCAGAGCCTCCGAGTATGTCTTTGTGTGTTTATGTGTATGATTTGAGGTTGTAATGGTACTATGTGAGACTGGGTCTATAGTGTGTGTGGTAACCTTCTCCTCCTGACTGGTCTTGCCAGTCCTATGTTGAGAGAGCTCAGCCTCCAGTTTGGCCGTATAGTTGCATCTCTCGCATGTATTTGTGTTTTGTGGGAGGAGGAGAGGGTTGTCTGTGTACATGAGGCAATTGTAACATTGCCTCAATATTCCCAGGTTCACCAGCTGAGCAGGAGAGGACACTAGCAACTGATCCTCGACATGCTAGAAGGAATAGACAAAAAAAACTTTAAAAAGATTCCGGGGACGTGGGTGACCGAGAAATGGGGGTTGCCTTTTGGGGTACTATCTATGACAAGAGTGCTGTATCAAGGTAATAAGTACTGTAGGAGCAAGTGCTACGTTTAACAGATAGAGAATAGTCTACTTGGAGTCAAGTAGAGATGATCTTTTTAATTATAGGATAAGCTGATTAGATCAGTAGTATAGTTCGAGGAAGGTAGTTTTAAGGGAAAATTTGAAGAGTGGACTTTAGGTAGCCCGAATAGTTTAAACCTGCTTAACCGCTGCTGCCCTAGTGTGCAACGGTAGCAACTCCGCGCTAAATCGGGCTAAATCGCGCTAAAGTGTGCTTTATAGCAGGGGGCTGGAAAAGACACTCTGACTCTGTTCCCTGTGCCTTTTTACATTTCTTGCAGCCTTAAGACCCTAGGATATAACTATGTTTTGAAGTAGGTGGAAGATACTTAGTATCATCAACCTTACCTAATGTGATTAACTTTTCAAACAAAACATAGAGTTGCTCCTCCTTACTTGCAGCTTTCAAGGCAGCCATCTTTCCTTCTTTTGTTTCTGCTCACTCATTTTTCCTTCAAGGTTGCTTTTTCTCCCTGGGAACACTATTTTTATCCAAAGTTCTGCAGACCCTGTCCAGAGCTTTGGGCTTAGTCAGACATCTTGGCTGGGTTCTCCAGTGTCCTCGCCCATAAGCTACATGAAATTTGCCCACTCAAAGCATCAAGTAACATGGTGAAAGATAATTCAGTAAAACCCATTTACACATTTTAAAGCTATACTGAAGTGATGAGAAGAATTAGTGCTCCAAACTAAAATAAACAAATACATGTATACACCACACCTTGGAGATGACATGTTCATAGATGATGAATCTGAACACATCTAGATACTGTGGGGAAACTCTGTGTGTGGCTTCCAGACCATCTGTCTTGTCGTACAACAAGGTGGCTGGAAATAAGCCCATGGAAAGATGCATCTGGGGTTGGGCCACTGTCATAAGGGAATCGTGCACTGAGGATGGGAAATGCAGGTATCAACACTGAAGCTGATGTACTGTTCAGACCAACAGCATCAACTCAGGCTCAGTACTGAGCTCAACCCCAGTGGGCTGACCTCTGACATCCATGCTGCCAACCCACCTGACCCAAGGCCTGATGTTAAGGTCTTAAAGAGCTGACTTCATTTAGGCTAGCATCAGTGTCAAGTTTAACCATGAGGGCCTGACCTCTGACCATCAGGCTGAATCTTCTACCGACTGGTAACATCAACTGCAAAGCAAACATCAGAGCTGATGCTGAAAGCTGTGACTCCAATTCCAGAACTGCAGTCAGCTTTGACAAACATGCCAAAGTTTATTTTTATTTATTTACTTATAGTTTGTTGACTGGGCAATCTTAGTAGGCTGGCAGTCTCTTTTAAGAGGCTAATCGTAGTAGTACTCATAAGAACTTGAGAAATTTATCCAAAGCACTGGGGAACTTCTACTACTGTTTTCAGTTGGTGTCATGGGGACATTTTACATCAACTTGAGTTACCAACAATGAAGTCTGATGAAACCCTGGTTTAACATCTCATCTGAAGGACAGCATACTCAGGAGTACAGCACTCGCCCTCCTCCTTAAGCTACACTGTAGTGTCAGTATCAGAAAATGAATCTATCCACCTGATATTGGAATAGAACATGCAAGTCATTTGATCTTCTGGCATCAAAGGCAAGGGTGCTACCTGTAGAGCCACTACCATGTTAACAACTTGTCTACTGGATCAAATCCAATTTCCTTGGGACCTGTGCCAGAATGAGGCTGGTGGAGAAAACCAGGAAGTCTTGAAGAAAACAGAGGTTCCTTTTCAGTCTTTCCATCTGCTTGAAAGTAAGTGGGGTACAAACATCATTTGCTGGGTTCTTACACAGACTTCCATACACAAGTATTTGGTGGAAGAATGAAGAACTCGTAAGACTTAACTTAAGACTGACCTTGAATCTTGTATTAACAAAGTTTCTGAATACTTTGTCAACAATTAGTTCTCAAACTACAATTCACCTGTGGGACCATTAAATGTGTGTAAACATTGACAGCATCATGCAATGTGTTGGATCTTCAGCCACAATTAAGTAATTGCGACTGGTACTCTGGATCAAATGGGCAAATTCTACACTTCACCAAACATTAAATATTAAGCCTAAAGGTCCTGTTGACTAGTAACACTGACTGTAGAGCAGACATCAAAAAAGTAAAAACATGTTACTGGATTTCCTTGGATGAATGAACTGTATGTATAACAAGTGATTACTAAGAACTTAAAACAAGAAGCACTTGTCTTTGATACTGGAAGATCAGAAGACTGTGGGTTCTACTCCCACATCAAGTACTTAGATTCATTACATGGTGTAGAGACCTCTTTGGCTGAAGACAATATACACGTGGCAAGTAATGATTAAAAATGTAGGCCTTTGCACAGTGGACTTACTTTCCATATTACTTGATACAGTGCAGTGCTAAGTATTAGCAAATCGCGTTATACCATTAATTGTTTTGCATATGATTATTAGGGTCATGTCCAGCCAAAAACAGTTACTGTGACTTATAAAACATGTGTTGCTCAGCAGATTAGTTACTAGAAACAAATCATTTGAAATGTATTTAATTGTGTGGTTTTGACAGTCTTACCTGGCTATGCCTTTTCAACCCTCCCCCACCCAGGACCTAGCCCAATGTAGCTCTCAACCTCTTAGCAAAAGAAACCTGGATAAATCCTAAAAAATGGGGAGAACAAAGGCCTAAAAACTGGGACAGATTTTAAATATTACTCTTATAAACTTAAAAAAGTTGCTAGAGTGACAATTTGTTAGCATTCATTTACTGATGGATATGAAGTCTGAAACTAAAATGAATGTCATTAGTTTGTGACTTCAAACCTCACTGATGTGCCAGTAAACCATAAATTTTATGAGGAACAGATGAAAAATTTAAGGCAAAAATCTGGACATTCTGTGAAAATCTGCACAGTTGAGAGGTATGGCAAAGGCTCTGATATCTGCACCCAATTGATCTATTTTATTCAGCAGTCATGGGATATGGGAATTCCTTGGCAATGTAACAGCCCTACGCGGTCCCTTTGTTCCTGCTCCAGAATACAACATGAACTCATCCCCTCACAGAAAGAGTCAGGTAGTAGGGAGGAAGTCAGCCTGCTGGTACTGCAGAGCAGCCTACCTAGTCTTGAAAAAATGTTGCAATTATAACAACTGTTTTTTCTTCTTCTTCTTTACAACAGCATAATGTCCTACAAAAACTATGGAACCTTATAGGTCCATAGGTGTATACTAGGTTAAACAACCATAGTGGCCTTTATAAGCCTAGCCCTGCATTCCAAATGAATCCAACAAATGTTGGTGCCTTAGAGGTTATTTTAAGAGATATATGTATGCAAGCGCATGGGTGGTCAAACATTTACAGGTTGCCTCTGTCCACTAGGGACACATGCCACAACATGGGTGGATTTCTGATTTCCCATCCAATGGGCCAGGATATGCTTGAATATGGTTATGGAATAACTCTGCTTCAGGATGGGAAGCCTGTTGCAATGAAAGGTATTTTCCTGAGAGACATACCTGTTCATCAAACATGTCCTATTAATGCTGCAAGCAAGCAAGGTTTAAGTCCCTAAATTGGCTAGTTCTGATGCTATTCATTTTATGGATATGGAACAGGTCCATCAAATTGTGTTGAAGAAGAGAACCAAAGATTGAATTTAGTGAGTTGCATAATTCACTAATAAGAAACAAAATAATATGTGATAAAAGAAATGATCAAAAGGTCAGATATTTAAGAAAAAGAGATCAGACCTCATAAAACATCAATGCTGTATGCCCAGCAAGTGGCACATGCAGGAAATGGTTTCAGTAAACTACATGGGAAAAACAGACCAGATGCACTCTAATTATAATAATAAAAAAATTACAAAAGCATATTTTCCTCCTACCTTCACAAAAAATGAACTGAATTGAAGATCTGAAAGATTTAGTTCTGTCAAGACAGTACTCGAGATGTCTGCAGACATCCAAGGTATGAAGTATCCTTTCTCCCTCATATTTTTAGGTTCATGAAAAAAATGGAGAGATGGATAGTGTGGCTTAAAGTAAGCTCAGATACCACTTTAGGCATAAAAGAAGGATTAGTTCTCAAGAAACCCTGTCCTTGTGGAAAAAGAGATGCGGTTGACTCACCATCTCTTACAGTAGGGAGGTTGCTGCCTGCAGCACCGCCATCCGGCCAGTATACCAAAGTCTTTCTCCTGGAGGGTAAGTGTGATGTCCATTTTCAGGCCCATAAACTGATGTAGGTTATAAAAGTGATGTCTGCACATACCCTCTTCAGAATAAACTGCTGCATACAGTAGTACTCCAGTGGGTTAAGAGAGGGTCCTACTAGGGAGACCCTTAGACTTGCATGTAGACTAGACCTAGGGCAGTAGGTAGTCTGTGTTGAGACTGGGGAAGGGAATGACTATGTCCCCACAGGTAGGCCCTGCTATGTTAGTTAGGTAAGGTAGAGAGGGCAGGTGGGAGGGACTGAATACTGCAACATGGAAGAGAAGGACACTTAAGGTTATGGTAAGTTCTTACACAACTATTCTATGTCCTTCTATTCTCATGTTGCAGCATTCATTACAGTAGGGAGAGTACCAGAGATTTAGGTATGAGCCAGGGTAGAGGATTGGCTTTCGTGGTCAATGAGGCCTTGGAGAATTGACCTAGCGAACCCTGCTCTAGCTCTCAAGGCTAGGTCCAGTTTGTAATGCTTGGTGAAAGTGTGAATAGAGGTCCAAGTGGCTGCTTCTAAGATGGAAGCATAGTCAATCCCTTTGAAAAAGGCAGCTGCCCTGGTAGAGTGAGGCTTGACATGACCATGCAAGGATTTTCCATGACAGGAATAGCACATGGTAATGGATTTTGAAATCGAAGAAGAAATGGTCTGTTTGAAGACTGCCTTCCCTAGAGCTCTTGGATGGAAGGAGATGAATAATTGGTCAGACTTTCTAATAGGTTTGGTTTTATCTAAGATGTGCCTCAGTTGCCTGTGGACGTCCAAGGAATAGAGAGTTCTCTCGGAGGAATTTTGTGGATAAGGGTAGAAAACTGGTAGGTTAATGGTCTGGTTTAATGAGAGTTCATTAACCACCTTGGACATGAAGGAGGGGTTGTTCCTGAGAGCAACTCTGTCCTTGTGGAAAATAAGATAAGCAGAAGTAGCCATAAGGGCTTGTATCGCTGATGCCCTCTTGGTGGAGGAAAGGGCCACTAGTAGAATTGTTTTCAGGGTGCAAAGTTTCAGGGTTACTGAATGAGCTGATTCAAATGGTGGCAATTTGAGTTTTTCTAGTACAAAATTCAGGTCCCAAGGAGGGGGTATAGGTTTTCCTGGGGGTCTGATATGAAGTACCCCTTTCAGAAAAAGCTCGATTTCCATCAGGAAGCCAGAGGAGGTGATAATTGCAGACAAGTAGAGATGGCAGATAAGTGGACTTTGATTGAGAAGTAAGTTAGTCCTGAGTGAAGTAGCTCACATAAATAGGAAAAGACCACAAGTATAGAAGTAGTCAAAGGGTCCTGTTTTTTCCGTTGACACCACCTGGAGAATTTGCACCATTTAGATACATAATTTCTCCTGGTACTAGGTTTTCTGGCCTCCTGAAGAACATTGAGTACATCCTCTGAATACAGGTGTCTATAGGGGATTAGAACCCTATCACCCATAAGGTCAGTTTCAGATTGTTCACCTGGGGCTGTAGTAGTAATCCCCTGTCCTGTGTGAGCAGGTCTATTCGGTGGGGTAACCTGTGATGATCGCCCTTGGCTAGTAAGTGGAGGAGGGGAAACCAATGCTGTCTTGGCCAAAATGGGGTCACTAACAGGATTTTGGGTTTGTCCGTCTGGATTTTCAGGAAGACTTTCTGAATCAGAGTGAAGGGAGGGAAGGCATAGAGGTACATTCCCTCCCAAGAGAAGGAGAATGCATCCACTTTCCAAGCTTGTGGATGTGGGTCCCTTGTGCAGAAGCTGGGCATCTGTCTGTTCTGGGGGGAGGCAAAGAGATCTGCTTGTGGAATACCCCACCTGTGAATAAGGTCTAGGAATACCTCTCTCTGAAGCATCCATTCATGAGAGGGAGCTGAAGTTCTGCTGAGTTTGGCTGCCATGGCATTCTCTGTTGAGGGAATATATACTACCACCAGGTGGTTCTGGAGTGATGATGCTAGGTTCCATATCTGGATGGCCAGGCTGCAAAGGGGGTAGGACTTTGTTCACCCTTGCTTATGTACCACAGGACAGTCATATTGTCTGTTATTACTTTTAGGTTTCCTGGTTGAAGAGCTGATATGAATGTTAGAAGGGCTAGACCTCATTTCCTTGATGTTGATATCACCCTTTTGTCTTAGATTGGACCATCTGCCTTTCACAGAGACTTGATTCTGGTTTATTAGAAGCACTGCACCCCACCCAAAGTCTGATGTGTCTATGGAGACCTGTTGTAGAGGGTCTGGAACCTGTAGGGGGTTCCTTGGTTGAGGTGAAGTGCTGAAACCCACCACTGGAGTTCCCCCTTCAGACACTGAAGTAGGGGAAGGGGTGAGTCCAAGGGCTAGGAGTGTTGGCTCCATACGTTTTTTAGGATCTACTGGATTTTTTGCATGTGGAGTCTTGCCAGAGGTAACATGGGTATAAGGGATGCCATGTGGGCCTAACATTCTCAGGAATTCCCGAGCTGTCAAGGAGAAGTGGGTGATGAGTTTTCTGAAGTATAGACAAAGGTCTAGAATTCTTTGGTCTGGGATGAAGGCTTTCATTCTGTCTGTTCTGATCCTGCATCCAAAGAAAACCAAGTCTTTTGAGGGGGTCAGGTGACACTTTTCGTGGTTTATGGTAAACTCTAATTGAGTTAGGGTAGACGTTCCCTGTTGTAGGTGGAGTAGAAGAACTCGGTGGTCTTGGTTAAGGATGAGCAGGTCATCTAGATATGGGTATATTTGTATACCCTGAGTCCTGCAGTGAACAATGAAGGGGGCTAGACACTTTGTGAACACTCAAGGAGCAGTGGAGAGTCCAAAGGGCAAGGCAGAGAATTGAAACTGGCAAGAACCTACTGTAAAGTGGAGGAATTTCCTGTAAGCTGGATGTATAGTAATGTGCAGGTAGGCATCCTTCAAATCCAGGGCTACCATGAAAGCCTGTGCTGGAATGAGTGGTAAGAGCTGGGGTAAGGTAATAATTTTAAAGCTGGGTACATTGAGGAAGAGGTTTAGGAAAGATAAGTCTAGGATTGGCCTCCATGGGCTGTCTTTCCTTGGTTCCAGAAGCATTCTGGAGTGGAAGCCTGTTTCTTTGTGGGCAGGGTACCTGTTCTATGGTACCTTGAGCTAGGAGTTGTTGAATGATGGGTGGGAAAAGGTGGGTTTGTTTTTTTGGTGGTTGGGGAATACCCTGAAAGGGTGGTAACAGCTACCAAATCATAAAATATCCCCTCTGAATGATGGAGAGGACCCATTGTTCTGATGTGATTATAAGCCAGGAGGGTAGGGAGAGGGTTAGATGAAGGGATAGGGGGGTGTTTGGGACTAAAGGTGGTTAAGTCATAGTGGAGTTGGTCTGGATTGATCAGACTGACTCCGAAAGGGTGTGGTGGAAGAGTTGTTGGGAAACCTGGGAGGAGAGCTTTTCCTTGGTTGTCTACGTCCCTTAGACTGAGAAGCTGTCTGTGAGGACTATCTTCTCACAAAAGAAGGTTTTTGTGGGTAGTTCCTGTGGTATCTGGGTATAGGGGACACCAGTAAATGCTTAAGGTTTTGCAGTTCATTTCTCTTTTCTTGAAGGGATTTGAAAAGCTCTGCAGAAGCTTGGCCAAACAGAACCGTATTGTCCAGGGGTGCATCAAGCAATTTTGTTTCAACATCCATAGGGAGAGGTTGTAGCCTCACCCGGGAATATTGCCTCAAAACTGATCCTGATGCAGCAGATTTAGATGAGGCTTCCATAGCATCATAACTGCACTTGGGATGCTGTGGACAGCAGGGTGTTGATTTGTGCTTTAATGGGGGAGTCAGGGGCCTCAGAGAGGAGGGTAGAGGCTTTGGTGATGGTATCCAGAACATACCTAGCCATATGTGTTTGACAGCCAGAGTAGAGGAGGTATACACTTTCTTCCTTAATCAGTCCATGAATTTGCTGTCTTTATCCGTGGGGTGTAGAGCAGCTGAAGGTAATTGTCTTGAAGTTTTGTCAGCAAAGACTGCAATAACTGCGGGGTCTGTTGGAGGATTTTTAAAAAGGAACTGGGTTTCCTGGGGGACCTTATAGAAGTGGTCAGGGCATTTTGTGGCTGGAGGCTGAGAGTCTGGGAACTGACAGGCAGTCAAAAATGCATCCTGGAAAGCAGGCAGTAATGGGGGCACAGCAGAAGGAGAAGGTTGCTCCATTTGTAAAAAGGTCAAAGTACCTTTTCTTGGTGTCAGATACTTCTGATGCCTGCCACTTAAAATGCTCCCTCATGAGGGAGATTGTGTCTCCAAAGGTGAATTCTTCCCCTGGTGACTCAGGAGTAATAGAGTCCTCCTCCTCTGAGGTAATGAAGACCTTGGGGGAGTCTACTTGAGATTCATAATTAACAGATTCCTCTGAAGAGGAGTAATCTTCCTCTGATACCTCTAAGGGCAGTCAAGGAGAGGGGCCAGGAGGTAATTGTTTTGTCAGCAAAGCCTGAAATGCCTTAAAGAGACTTTGTGAAAATACTTCCCAGCCAGGAACCGGTTAAGGTTCAGGATGTTTAACCTTTTGTTTTCTTTTCAAAGGGATAGCCGGTGGAGAAAGAATCAGAGTTGACATCTGTTTGGGTGGGAGTGTAAGAGCAGAGCCCTCGACTGAGTGAGTCATGGTTCCCCTCCGCCATCAGGGTCTGATGGCTGATTTGTCTCAGCAGACATACCCAAAGGTTCCACCATCCCAGCTTCCATTAAGGTTCCCGGGTCTGGTTTGGAAATGGAGGTCTGAGAAGATCCCGGGCTTTCATCAGCCTCAAGAATCTGCTTGGACGCCTGAGGTGCAGCGTGGGATTCCAGCCTAATTTTCTTGGCCTTCTTCCTCAGCGGCCCGGTGGATGAGCCTACTCCCCCTTCCATCCCAAGTGCAAGACGTCGTAATCTCTGATTTTCTAAATACAATTTTAACATGGCCAGACGGTTGCGAAGAGTCTTGGGAATGAAAGATTTGCAAATTGGGCAGGACGTATGGTCGTGGGCCTCGCCTAAGCAAAATACGCACTTCTCGTGCATGTCCTTGTTTGGAATTTGTCTCCCACAAGCACACTACCCCCTTCTAGTTAACATGTACGTCTTAACAGTAATCAAAGGTAAAGAAAAAAAACAACAGGGCACTTATCTGTATCAGTAGATGAATCTGTCGTCTGGTGTGGAAAGGAAAAGTACAGTTGTGTACACCTACCATAAATGTAGATGTTCGAGTGTCTTCACTGTTGCAGTCATAAAGTACAGTTTTGTACCTACCATAAATGTAGATGTCCGATAGGTATGCATCTGCAGTCCTAACATATGGGTTGTCCTGCCTCAGGCAGCCCTTCGGTCGGCCGGATTCCAAAGTCTGGGTCTGGCCTCGGCTGATGTCGCACTTCACCCGACGTCATAGCTGCTGGGGTATAAAGGCATCAGCCGACGCCATTTTCCTCAGTGTTTCTTGCCCCAGATGCCAGGTGCCCTCTAGGAAGGCTAAATTTGGATAAATGCAAATAATTCCAAACAGTAGAGAGCAAAAAAATATATATATATATATATATATATATATACATATATACAAACAAATACACCATAATAGATTCCCCCAGTTAGCTAAAAGAGGGGTAAGTACCCTAGGAATACCACAGAGGGGAAGGAGGGTGGGTAATCCTGACTGCAGATGCATACCTATCGGACATCTACATTTATGGTAGGTACAAAACTGTACTATGTCCTTCAAGGATGCATCTGCAGTCCTAACATATGGGTAGAATACCATAGCCAAACTGGGGGAGGAGGCACTAAGATAAAGATGGTGTAGTTAAGATCCCTTGCAAAACAGCAGTTGCAAAACCTGCTCGGGATCTGGAGTATAAAGGAAGATTATAATGCTTGGCAAATGTATGCACGGAGCTCCAAGTAGCAGCTTCTAAAATGTCTTTGGTAGCCACTCCTCGTAGGAAAGCTGTAGTGGTGGCTGTGAGGCCTGATATTTTCAGGAGTTGTCTTTCCATGAAAAGAGTAGCAAAATCTAATGCAATTTCCTATCCATTTTGAGATTGTCTGTTTTGAAATTGCTTTTCCTTGTATTCCTGTTGCATATGCTACCAGAAGCTGGTCAGTTTTTCTGTTGGTCTTAGTTCTGTCCAGATAGTAGCGTAATTGTCTGTGCACATCCAAGGTATGTAGTAGTCTTTCCCCCCTGTTCTGTGGGTTGGGGAAGAATGTAGGTAAATGAATCGCTTGGTTCAATGATACTCTGGAGACCACTTTTGGCATAAAAGTAGGGTAGTTCTCAGAGACACTCTATCCTGATGGAAGATAAGGAAGGGCTGTACTGCCATTAATGCCTGTAACTCAGATACCCTTCTTGCTGAAGTGATTGCTAGCAGGAAAGCAGTTTTCCAAGATAAGAACTGTAAGTCTGCTGTTGCTGCTGGTTCAAAAGGGGGAAGTGTCAACTTTTCCAGCACAAAGTTGAGATCCCATGTAGGTAAAGGTGGTTTCCTTGGAGGCTTTACATTTTTGATTCCTCTCAAGAACTGCCTGAGTAGAGGATGAGAGAAGACAGGAGGATCCATGTTGTATTCTGCTGAAATTGCTGATGCATGAATCTTAATGGAGGAGTAGGACAGGCCATTGTGGAACAGTTCTGCTAAGTATTCCAGAATGTGTGCTATGTTTGCCAATGAGACATTTTCTCCCTTTGCTGCACTCCAAATGAGGTATCTTTTCCATTTGGCTGAATAAGTTTTCCTTGTGGAGGGTCTGCGTGCCTCCAGGATAATGTCCTTAACCCTCCGAGATAAATCTGGTTTATTTTGTTTTATGCAATATTCCAAGCAGCTAGCTGCAGTGTTTTCAAGTTTGGATGCAGGATCTTGTAGTTGTTCTGTGTTAGAAGTAAGGGACATAGAGGTAGATGCCATGAGTGTGTCCGAGACATGCTTCTCAGTAGCGGGTACCAATGTTGCCTTGGCCAGTCTGGAGCTATCAGGATTACCCTTGGCTGATCCTCTCTGATCTTCAGTAGGACTTTGTACATCAAAGGAAGAGGTGGAAATGCATATGCTGTCAGGTTTTTCCAGCTGAAGGAAAGGGAGTCCACCCTCCAGGCAAGTGGGTGGTATGCGCTTGTGCAGAATTTCTTCAATTGGTGGTTGTGTGGAGAGGCGAACAGGTCTATCTCTGGCATTCCCCATTTCTTTGTTATGGTTTTGAAGATATCTGGATGCAGCATCCATTTGTGAGCATTCGTGGTAGTTCTGCTTAAGGTGTCTGCTAGTGAATTTTCTTTTCCTGATACAAATCTGGCCTGTAGTTGAATGTTGAGATTCAGGGCCAAGTTCCAGAGGTCCATTGCCATCCGGCATAGAGGATATGAGTGTGTACCTCCCTGTTTGTTGATGTACCACATGACTGTGGTATTGTCCGTCCTTATCAGCAGGTGACCTTGTTGAAGGAGTGGTCTGAATGCCTGGATTGCATGTTTCACTGCCAGCATCTCCTTTAGATTTATGTGTAGATTCAGCTGGTCTTGGGTCCATAGGCCTTGTATGCACTTGTCCACTATGTGTGCCCCTCAGCCTAGGTCTGAGGCGTCCGTGGTGATGGTCTGGCTTGGATGTGGCTTGTGGAAAAGCAATCCCCTGTTCAACTGACAGGCCTGAGCCCACCACAGGAATTCTTGTTTCAGGCATGGAATTATTCGAATCTGGGCTTCTAGACTGTGCTTTTGTTGAGACCATACATTCCTTAGGTACCATTGCAACTTTCTCATATGCAGTCTGGCATGCGGAATCAATATTATGCAGGATGCCATGTAACCCAGGGCTTGCAGGACTTTCCTTGCAGTAAGCTGAGTTTGTGTTGTTAATGTCATGAAATAGACTGGTAGTTGATTTTGTTTTTCTTCTGTGAGAAAAGCCATCTGAGTTGATGTATCCAGTTCTGCACCCAAAAATGTTATCCTTTGGGATGGTACTAGTCTTGACTTTTGCATGTTGACTGTGTATCCCAAGGCTTGCAACAGTTGTATGACATTTTCCAAATCTTTTGTTAATTTTGTCTTGTTGTCCGCTTGTATTAGGCAGTCGTCCAGGTATGGGTAAATTTGAATTCCCTGAAGCCTGCAATGAGCAATTACTGATGCCAGGCATTTCATGAATACTCTGGGCGCAGTAGATAAGCCAAAGAGCAATGCTGAGAATTGATAATGCTCTGATCCTGCAAGAAATCTGAGGTGTCTTCTGCAATCTGGTCGTATAGGGACGTGCAGGTATGCCTCCTTGAGATCTAGAGTCACCAGCAAGACTCCTTGCCCAGCATGGGAAGAAGTTGCTGGAGGGTCAGCATTTTGAATTTTGGAACAATGAGGTATGTGTTCAGTGCGGACAAATCGAGAATAGGTCTCCATTGATTTTCTTTTCTTGGTACAAGGAAAAGCCTGGAGTAAAATCCTTGGCCTTGTTCCATAGGTGGTACCTTTTCTATAGCTCTCATCCTTAGTAAGTTGTTGATTTGTCTTTGAGCCTCTGTTTTTTGGCTTGGTGGTAGGTTTGGCATTCCTCTCTTTTGGTAGAGTGTGGAAGTGAAACCTGTAGCCCTTGTCTATTGTTTGTAAAGTCCATTTGTCTCCTGTAATGCAATGCCAGTTGTCGGAAAATAAGGCTAGCTTTCCGCCCAAGGGTGCTTCCAGTTGTTCCCTGGTAGGCAGAACCAGAGCCAAGTCATTGTGTCTGTCCTGTGGAAGTGGTTGTAGTTGAATCTGTGGCAGCACTTCTCTGGTTGGCAGGTTGCCACTGACGTCCCCTGTAGGCACCCCTAGATTGACCTCTGCCTCTTGGGCGTCTATTTCTGCCTCTCTGTGCTCTGGAGGTGTCTAGAAAGGACCAATTCTTCGAAGGCCAATTTCTGCTAAACCTCGGAGGTTGGACCTGTAATAAATCCTTGACTGTTTGGACAGATTTTGCTTTTTCTTCCACTTTCTTTAGAACCTCCTGTGCAGGGGAGCCAAACAAACTTTGTTTCTCCATAGGAGCATCTAGGAGTTTTGACTTAACATGGTCTGGTAAGGATTGTTCTTTTAACCAAGCATGCCTTCGAATCACTGCTCCAGTCATAGCTGATCTAAAGGAAGCCTCCAGTGCATCATAGCCACATTTTAAGAAATGATTACTGACCTGCTGAGAGTTATGTACCAAATCCTGAAGGGACTTGTGGTCAATAGGTTCAGGAGAGGACAGTTTTTTACTTAGCTAGTCTAACAAAAATTCCTGGTACTGAATCATGTGAAATTGACAGTTTAGGGCCCTGGCTGAAGGAGTAGCAGAAGTATAAACCTTTTTACCCCATCTCTTTAATGCTCTAGATTCCCTTTCAGAGGGAAGAGGGTTTTTGGCAGAGGCAGCTGCCACACCTTTAGGGCCCTGTGAAATGGTTTCTGGGTCTGCAACAGGAGCCCTATACAAGTGGTAGTGTGTGTCCGGGACCCTGTAATATCTGTCAGGCTTAGCAGGGGCCGGAGGAAGAGAATCAGGGGCAGTACAGGCATCATTATATGCATCATCACCACAGCATAGGCCTTTAGCCATTCCTCCAGTACTATCAGTTGTTAAGTGTAAAAAATTCCTTAGCCTTTTCCTTGAATCTGAAAAATCCTGGCCCTGCCATTGGAAGTGTTCCCTCATAGCATGTAGGGTTTCCCCAAAAGAAAATTCTTCAGGAGGAGAAGCAGAAGGAATGGAGTCTTCTGCATCAGAATCCTCATAAGGAGAATATGGGCCTTCCTGATGGTCTGAAATATCTGAGTCATCCGAGGAATAGTCTGAAGAGACAGGTTCCGGGGGTTCAGTCCTAGACCTCTTATCTGGAGGGGGTTGAGAGGCCCTGTCTGGGTGAGGTTGGGATCCCCTGATCAAAGAAATAAGGTCCTCAGCCAGGCTGAGTATTTGGGAACTAGAGGTAGGCCTGTGTGAGGGAGTTTTAGCAGGTAAGGCCTTAGAAGATTTAGCTGCTTTAGCCATGGAAAAGGCCTTGATAGACATAGAAGCAGGGGGTCTAGCAGCCCCACGTGCAGGGGTAGAAATGTCTAAAGGAATAGTGTCTGACAAATCCTGGGTGCCTGCTTCTGTAGCAGTAATTTCAGTAGCAGATTCAGCCATGCTCTGTGAGGCCTCGGTTATCGGAGGCATGCTTTCAGCCGAAGGAAGAACCGAGGACTCGGTTTCAGCCGAAACCGAGACGCTAGCGGTTGGCCTAACCGTGGTTTCAGCCGAAACCGCGGACTGCGAGTGTCGGTCCTTTTCCTTGCGCCTTTTAGCTAAATGTGTAGTTGGAGTCTCCGACGGCATTTTGTATGAAAAAGCAGGACCAAAAAACTCCTCTGCAAACTCCGAACGACGTGTAAGCGTCCGTCGGTTGAAGGAAGCACAGGCTAGACAAGCTGATACGTCGTGGTCTGGGCCTAAGCAAGGAAGGCAGTAAGAGTGGAAATCCTTATGCGGTATTTGTTTCCCACAAGTTAAACAATTATTTACTTTGTCTGACATCGGCTGAGGCAAGAAAGAGTCCCCAATGGGGTACTTAGCTTTTTAGAAGTCTTCGGTAGTAGAAATCTCTGGATCTGACCGACCGGCACTTGCGAACAGCTTCTGCTTCGGGCACCGCGCGGCAAGAAAGACTGAGGAAAATGGCGTCGGCTGATGCCTTTATACCCCAGCAGCTATGACGTCGGGTGAAGTGCGACATCAGCCGAGGCCAGACCCAGACTTTGGAATCCGGCCGACCGAAGGGCTGCCTGAGGCAGGACAACCCATATGTTAGGACTGCAGATGCATCCTTGAAGGACATCTGTAGGGTTCTCCCCTGCCGGCAGGCAGCCCTTGGTCAGCCAGAATCCCAAAGTCTGGGTCCGGCGTCGGCTGTTCAACCATGCTCCCTGACGTCAGAGCGCCAGGAGTACAAAGCTGACAGCCGAAGCCATCTTCTCCAGTTTTTCTTGCCCCAGATGTCAGGAGTCCCAAAATGAAAAAGGTCCCATAACCTTTGCAAATACACCTCAGAAGAATGGTGAAAAAAGGAACTACACAAAAGTAAACATAAGAGGGGACAGGAGGGAGGGAAACCCAGACTGAAACAGTGAAGACACTCGAACATCTACATTTATGGTAGGTGTACACAACTGTACAATGTTCATCGTGTTTCACTGTTGCAGTCATAACTGTAGGGTAGAATCCCAAAGCTGAAAGAAAGGGAGGTGGTCATAAAGAAGAAGGGGCGGCTAGAAGGCCCTGCAAGACTGCAGAGGCAAAGCCTGCCCTAGACTTAGAGTAGAGAGGTAGATTGTAGTGCTTAGAGAAAGTATGCACTGAACCTTAAGTTGCAGCTTCCAAAATGTCTTTGGTAGGAACCCCCCTGAGGAAGGCCGCAGAAGAGGCAGCCGCTCTGGTGGAATGAGTCCGTATACTCCCTGGAATTTGCTTTCCATGGTGTGAATAACAAAATCCGATTCCATGAGCAATCCATTTAGAAATGGTCTGTTTTGAAATGGCTTTACCTTGGGAACTTGAAGCATAAGAAACAAACAACTGCTCTGATTTTCTGATGTTCTTGGTTCTGTCCAGGTAAAAACGTAGTTGTCCGTGTACATCCAAGGAATGTAAGATCCTTTCCCCTTTATTTTGAGGAGTGGGGAAAAAGGTTGGCAAGTGGACAGTTTGATTTAAAGCCACTCTGGAAACCACCTTAGGCATGAAGGTAGGATTAGTCCTCAAAGATACCCTGTCTTGATGAAAAATAATATAAGGTTCCACAGCCATAAGAGCTTGTAACTCTGAAACTCTCCTGGCAGAGGTTAGGGCTAACAAGATAGCTGTCTTCCAGGATAAAAACTTGATGTCAGAAGAGGCAGCAGGCTCAAAAGGAGGCAAGGTTAGTTTTTCCAAAACATAGTTGAGATCCCAAGCAGGAATGGGAGGAGATCTAGGAGGTCTTAAGTTCTTAGCTCCTCTGAGAAACTGTCTCATGAGCTGGTGGGAAAAGATGGGAGGGTCTGTATTATAATGAGCAGAAACAGCAGAGGCATGTATCTTAATGGAAGAGAAAGAGAGACCCTCATGTAAGAGATCTGTCAAGTAAAGTAAAATTAAGGTAATGTTAGGAAGAAGAGGATCAGAATCCTGAGCCTGCATCCAGGAACAAAATCTTTTCCATTTTCCTGCATAAGATTTTCTAGTGCTAGGACGTCTGGCTTCTAAAATGACATCCATAACCTGCTTGGGTAGGAAAGAAGAAATCAAAGGCCCTGGATTAACCAGGCCGCCAGGCTGAGAGTTCTGACATGAGAGTGTAGAACCTGATCTTGATGTTGGGACAGAAGGTTCGGAGACAGAGGTAAAACCCAAGGGGGCTCCAGACATAGGTTTTTTAGAGTTGGATACCAAAACTGCCGAGGCCAATTTGGAGCCAGCAAGATTATCATCTTGGGCTTGTCCTGTTTTATCTTCAAAAAGACCCGTGGAAGAAGAGGAAGAGGCGGAAAGGCATATCCCGAGAGGTTCCTCCAACTGAATGACAGGGCATCCACTTTCCAAGCTTCTCTGTGGAAAGCCCTGGTGCAAAAATTCTGTAGTTGATGATTGAGATGGGATGCAAAGAGGTCTATGTGAGGACATCCCCAGACTGCTGTTATCATCCTGAATATTTTGGTGTCCAGCATCCACTCGTGTGGATCTGAAAGGTTTCTGCTCAGACTGTCTGCCAGGAAGTTTTGTTTCCCTGGTAGAAACTGAGCTTGAAGATCCAGATTGCAAGTCAGAGCTGTGTTCCATAGATCCATGGCTAGTCTGCAAAGGGGGTAGGAATGAGATCCCCCTTGCTTGTTTATCTACCACATAACTGTGGTGTTGTCTGTCCGTATTAGTAGTTGTCCTGGTTGTAAAAGATTCCTGAAGGCCAATAGAGCTTTCTGAACGGCTAACATTTCCTTTAAATTGATATGCAGGTGCTTCTGATCTTTTGTCCAAAGGCCCTGCAGACAGTTGCCCTGAAAATGGGCTCCCCAAGCATAATCCGAGGCGTCCGTGGTTAGACTCTGAGTGGCAGGAGGCAGACAGAAGGGTTTCCCTTTGTTTAGAGCACATGCCCTGGACCACCAAAGAAATTCCTTTTGAAGGCAAGGAAGGACGGAGATCAGTATATGTCTAAACTGTGACAATGCTGAGACCATACACTTTTTAGGTACCACTGTATTTTCCTCATGTGTAGTCTTGCATATGGTACGAGAAGGATGCAGGAGGCCACGTAACCCAAAGCCTGCAGGAATTTCCTTGCAGATAGTTGAGTTAAAGTTGCCAAGGTTTTGAAAGTTGAAGCCAGCTGCAATTTTTTTTGGATGTCAGAAATGCCATGTGGGTTGTGGTGTTTAGAAGAGCACCCAGAAAAGTTATCTGTTGTGATGGTGTCAAATTTGACTTTTTTATGTTTACAGAGAATCCCAGGAACTTGAGGAGCTTCTGTACAAATTCTAGATGCTGGAATAAGACATCCTTGCTGTCTGCCTGAATTAGACAATCGTCCAGATAAGGGTAAATTTGAAATCCCTTGAGTCTGCAGTAAGCTACTACTGGAGCCAGGCATTTGGTGAAGACCCTGGGCGCAGTAGACAATCCAAAGGGCAGCGCAGAGAATTGAAAGTGCCTCGATCCGGCCTTGAACCGGAGGTATTTTCTGCAATCCTGCCTGATGGAAATGTGTAAATATGCCACCTTTAAAACCAAAGTTACCATCCATGCATCTTTGGACAGCATTGGAAGTAGCTGCTGTAGAGTAAGCATCTTGAATCTTGGAATCTCTAGAAAGGTGTTCAAGACCGACAGATCCAGAATGAATCTCCATGAGTTTTGCTTCCTTGGGACTAGAAAGAGCCTTGAGTAAAAACCTTTTCCCATCTCTGAAAGTGGAACCAGTTCTATGGCATTCATAGCCAAAAGAGCTTCCACCTGGTTTAAGGCCTCTGTCCATTGATGTTTTGGAAGGTCTGGCCATCCGCTTGGCCTTGGCAAGGTATGAAAATGGAATTTGTAACCTCATAAAACCACATCCAAAACCCACTTGTCTTGGGTTATTTGAGTCCAATTTTGATAAAAAAGAGAGAGTTTTCCTCCGAGAGGGGCTTCCAGGCAAGAATTTCCTGTAGCCCAACAGAGGGAGTCATTGAGTTTGTCTCCTTTGAGTTTGTGACCTGTCCTCTCCTCCCCTAGGGGTGGAAGCAGTCCACTGTCTTGGTCTATCAGAAGCTTGTGTTTGAGGCCTTCCTCTGGAGTGTCAATATCTACCCCTCTGAGGCCTGTCCGAAGTGGGAAAGGACCAATTTTTTTGAAGGCCAATTCCTGCTAAATCTAGGTGGCTGTACTTGTAAGAAATCTTTAACTGTTTGCATGGATTTCGCCTTATCCTCCATATTTTTAATCACCTCTTCAGCTTTTGATCCAAACAAAACATTATGCTGAACAGGAGCATCCAATAATTTAGCCTTTACTTGTTCAGGCAAATTTTGTTCCTTTAGCCATGCATGCCTTCTAATGACTGTGCCGGAGGCCACAGCCCTACAAGAAGCCTCCAAGGCATCAAATCCACAGTGTAAACCATGCTTCCCAACTTGTTCAGTGGCATGCAATAAGTCATGTAATTTCTTATCATCTGCACAGGCAGAAATGGAAGTAAGCTTTTGTTTTAAAACAGACAAGAGAAATTGCTGGTATTTCAGCATATGAAACTGACAGTTTAAAGCCCTAATGGACAAAGTAGCAGAAGTGTACACCTTTTTGCCCCATCTTTCTAAGGATCGAGAATCCTTTTCAGTAGGAATGGGATTTTTGGCAGAAGCGGCCTTAACTCCCTTAGGACCCTGAGAAATGGTTTCAGGGTCAGCAGAAGGGTTCTTGTATAAAAACTGGTGGGAATCAGGAACCCTGTAATATCTATCAGGCTTAACAGGAGCAGGAGGAAAAGAGTCAGGGGTTAAGTTAGCCTCCGAAAAGGCATCATCCACAATATCCAAAACAGGAGGAATAGCCAGGGGTCTATGTTGGGGAAGAAGAAGAAAATCCCTCAGTCTTTTCTTAGATTCCGAATACTGCTGTCCTTCTCAGTGGAAAAGTTCCCTCATTTCATGCAAAGTTTCCCCAAAAGAGAAATCTTCAGGGGGAGAAGCTGAAGGAATAGATTCCTCAGCATCAGAATCCTCATAAGGAGGGAAAGAATATTCCTGGTCAGAAGAAGAAACTGAGGAAACAGAAGCCTGATCAGAGGAATCATAATAAACATCCTGCCTTGGCCTTTTATCTGGAGGGGGATGTGAACCCCTAATCATAGTAAGTAAATCCTCCGCCATCTTGAGTAACCGTTTCTGTGACTTAGGAGCCGGTTCAGAAGAGGCCTGTGTTGCAGTCTTTGATTTAGAAGGAGTCTTTGCCTTAGTCTTTGGCTTTGCCTTTATTAGAAGCTGAGTAGGCCTGAAAACCCCTTCGGAAGCCGGTACCTGCACAGCGGCTCCGGACCCATCCGAAGGAGCATTGTCCAAAGGTCCTGCAATAGAAATATTTAAAGGCCTGGTTGGCTCCTCATGAGAGTCCGTTTCGGCCATTGGTTCTGAAATGGCTGACAACAGGGGCTGCAAAAGCACCTCACTGACGACGGCCGAACCTGAAGCTGGCTCCGCTTGTGCGCTATCATCAGATTTGGACCTCGGAGGCCTGTCTTTATCCTTGCGACGTTTGTGAACTCCGGTAGCCGGAACCGTATCCAACGACATTTTGTAGTTAAAGCACCTACCGAAGTAATGAAAAGCAAAATCGTACCTTCGCTTAATTGTACGTTGATTGAATCTAGCACAAAACCGACAACTAGCTACGTCGTGGTCAGGGCCTAAGCAAGGAATACAGTAAGAATGAAAATCCTTATGAGGTATTTGCTTCCCACATGAAATACAATTATTAACTTTTTCTGACATCGGAGTGGAGCAAGAAAAAAGTTTCCCCAACGGGGTACTTAGCTTTGAGTGGAGAAGAAAATCTTCGGACTGAAGTTCATCAGAAAAATCGTCAGGAGTCAGCCGACCAGCAGTTGCAAACTGCTATCACCGCACGGCAAGAAAGACTGGAGAAGATGGCGTCGGCTGTCAGCTTTGTACTCCTGACGCTCTGATGTCAGGGAGCATGGTTGAACAGCTGACGCCGGACCCAGACTTTGGGATTCTGGCCGACCAAGGGCTGCCTGCCGGCAGGGGAGAACCCTACAGTTATGACTGCAACAGTGAAACACGATGAACATCTGTAACCGTTTGCCTGAAAAAATGTGATCTGCTTTTGGAACTGGCAAACAGGAGCTCGACGTTCACTGCGGCAGAACAATTCTGAAGAGGGTACGTGCAGACGTCACTTTTATATCCTACGTCAGTTTATGGCCCTGACAAGGGACCTCACACGTACCCTCCAGGAGCAAACACTTTGGTATACTGGCCGGAATCAGCCTCCCTACTGTAATGCATAGTGCAATGTGAGAATAGAAGGACATACAATGTAAAACTAGAGAATAACTAACCCTAAATGGATAATGGTTATGTTGCTGGCACTAACTAGAAAATCTTTTCCATATGCTAAAATATCATTTTCTAGTAGCAGGCTTTCTTGCCTCCATTAGTGCCTGCTTTTAGTCCTCAGTAAACAGGTGCTAAAAGGAATTAAGTCACTATCAGCCACTCAGTCAGTTTAAGGTGAGTGAGGTCACTGTATCAAAAACACATGATCTTGTGCAAGTAGATGCCTTCTGAGAGGAAGCTTGCTGTAATTGCCACTAACTAACCATTTCCAAAAGAAGGAAGTACCACAGTTGCCTGGGTCGGAAGAGAATCACCACAGTGATCCTGGGGATTCGTTCTGAACCCTTATAAGTACCCTAGATATCAGTGGGAAATAATGGAAAAGTACAGAGAAAAAATACTGTCTAAGGAAAGAAACAGGCATCTGTCTTCCAAACCTTCTTGTACAGAGTTCTGGAGCAGAATCTTGCCAGCTTACTGTTCAGAAATTAGGCTGACAGGTCTACTTGAGGAGCTACCCATAAATGGGAGACTCTCCCAACCTAGTTTCCATTCATGAGGGCCTGCCCTTGTCCTGCTCAGCTTGTCTGCCACACAATTTTGCTCTGTAGAGATGGAGGATATCTGTAGAGTGAGACTGTGCTGTGAAGGTATATCCCATGCTAAAATGGCAAGTCTGCAGAGGGGGTACAACCTGGTTCCCCCTTGCATGTCTTGTACCATATCACTGTGGTATTGTCTGTAACAACCTGAAGAGGTGCAGGGGGTCAAAGATGATTAAGAAAGTTGAGTGCTTTGATTAGGGCAAGCAAGAATTGTATTTATGTGCTTGCATCCATCCTTGATGTCCCACACACCTTGCAATTTTATCCCTCCTGAAACTGTTCCACAAGAAAAGTTTAAAGCGTCTGTGGTGACTGTTTTGAAGCAGGGAAGGAGAAAGGAAGACTTGTGTTTAGGGACATCTGCTGTCTCTACAAAGTGATATCTCTCCTGACAAACCCCAGCACTGGGATTTGAAATGACAAAGGATGTTACTGCTGGGAGGTAAGAGACTTCAGATACCACTGTATCTTTCTCATGTGGAGTCTTGCCAGGGATATCCTGAAAATCATATATGTCATGAGACCCAAAATCCTAAGGTATTCTTTCACAATGACAGAAGCCCCTTTGAAACAGACTTGGATAAAAATCTATTTTTTTTTCTTGTGGAAGAAAAGCTCATTGAACTGAGTTGTCTAGCTGACACCCCAGGAACACACTCCTGCATAAAGAAGTCAAAAAAGACTCTTGAATGGTCTCTTGGAATCCCAGCTTATACAAGCGATCTCTCACTCAATTGAGAGATTCCGGACACTTTGAAAAACACTCTACAAAGATAAGCAAGTCATCTAAATATGGAAAACTATATACGTAACTGGAGCTAGACACTTTCTGAACACTCTTGGTGCAATGGACAGTCCATGGGGTAAGGCAGAGAAATGAATGTGATCCAGACATACACAAGCCTAAGAAACACCTGAAGTCTGGATGAACAGGAATGTGATAAGCATCTAGTATTACCAAGAAACTTGAAAGAGAAAGAAACGGTAACAGGTTGTGAAGTGACACCATTCTGACATTGGGCATTATCATAAATAGGTTTAAGAAAGAAGGATTAAATTGGAGTAAGTCTGACTGGAAAGGATAAGGATTGGCAAAGAATGAACCACTGAACACCTAGAGTCTACTGAAGAACATACATAAAGAAATGTACCAAGGGAAGCAATACAATGGCTGCTGTCATGCATCCTAGCGCTTCAAGGACTGATCTTGCTAGGGGAGATGGATGGGAAATAAGCAGGTAAACCTAATTCCTGACAGAGGCTATGCAATGAGGTGGTAGTGATGCTACCTGTGTTGTTGTACTCAGAAGTGTACCAATGAACTCCAGGCTCTGGACTGGTGTCAGGTTTGATTTGGAATAACTTACTGATATCCCCAGTGATTGACAATTCTGGAGCAAATAGTCCCAGGACTACAGAAGAAGATGCTTGGAGGGGGGGAGGTGAGGTGCCCGTCGTCCAGATATGGAAACACCTGGAATCCTCAGAGTCTCAGATGAGGAGCCACTACTGACAAGTTTGGTAAACACTCTGTGGGCTGTAGTGAGTCCAAAGTGCAGGGCTCTAAATTGGTAGTAACTGTCTCCCAACAAAAAGCATGCGTCTTTGGAGCACTTGTCTACTTTGATGTGATAGTATGCATCCTGAAGATTTATCGAGCACATCCAATTGTCCTTGTGAAGAAATGGCAGAATGGATTGTACCAGGACCATTCAGAAATTTGACTTCTTCACATACTGATTCAATTTGCTTAGATCTAAAACTAGTCTAAGGTACCCTTGTCTTCTTGGGCACTAAAAAGAAGCATGAGTAAGTTCTGAATCCTATTTGGTCTGTTCAGACCTCCTGTATGACTTTTTTTTAGCAGCTTTTGAATTTCTTGTGCTGCATCTTTCCTCTGACTGGATGGAACCTTGGGAAGTTTCTTCCTTTTGTGAAAAGGAAGTTGGAAAAATGGAATGAAATAACCTCGGAGTATGATTTTTTGCATATCTTTTGTTATGCTTGCCAGGCCTCTGGGTGCAGGGATAATCATCCCCCAACTGCATCCAGAGTTGGACAGCCGGGCAGCACTTCAGAGCGATAGAAGGGTCTGTCCGGAAAGGAATCCTAGAAACCCTGGTTCTGCAGGCCTTCTCTGCCTCTAGGGTGAAGTCTCCTATTAAAATTTCCTCCTGTGGCTCTACAGGAATTGTCCCCATGTGGATCTTGGAACGGTTCCTGAGATTTTCAGAACCATATTTTCTTACAACCACTCCGATTCTTGGCAAAGGTTCATTGAGGGGTAGAAAACTTGATTACCAAGACAAAGAGAGTCTTTCCTTGTTGTTCACTGCAAATAAGCATCTCTTTTACTGATGGCCCAAATAAAGCTGCCATCGAATGGGGGGGGGGGGGTGAAAGAAATCTTAAAGAGTGCCACAAAATCACACAGACTCATTCAAGCAAATCTCTTTAGGGCAATGCCTGAACCAGCTGCTCATGAGGTGCCTTCAGCTGTATGAGAAATCAACCTCACTGAAGGGTTTGAGATAGACAAAAGAGTGGCCAGTTGTGAGGATGTTCTTTTGAAATCAGCTGTGGACATGGACACAGAGTATTTGAAAGCTCTTTGATCAAATCTCTCTGAAGTCTTGTGAAGTGTGCCAGGTAATTCAGAAATCTCTAGGCAAAGGTTGCCAAGGCAAAGATTCCCTTTCCGAATCTGTCCAACACCAAAAGCTTTAGTCACTGCAAGGTAAGTGTGACGTCTGACATTGGCCATAGGGTGCATGGGCCATAAAAGTGACATTTGCATGTACCGTCCTCAGAACTTCTCTGCTGCCAATTGAACATCAGATCTTCCTGCCGTCTCTGCCGTCAGATCTTCAAAATTAAAATAAGTACCCTGTTGGGGCTGTTTTCTTCTTTTCTTCTTGGTCACTGCATGCCTGCTTCGATTCATGTCACCAGGAAAGGAAAGTGCAGGTGCAGATGTCAGATCCCCCCATAAGGACACCCACGACCTTTGCCTTTTCTTTCTAGGCCCAACCACGACCATAAAACCTGTGCAATTTGACCGGCCTTCATTCCTAAGACTCTAAGCAGACGTCTGCACACCATAAACATCTACTTATAAAACTAGCATCTTAAACGTGACTAAAGCTTTTGTATACTGCAGGATGTTTGGGTAGGTAAGCAGAGGATAACCCAAAAGTTATGAATACTGCAAAATGGGAATAAGAGAACATCGCGGCCTTTCAAAATTAACTTATTGCACCGATCAGTCAAAGGCCTTGGGTTGAAGGTTGAGCACACACTACAACTGGTGTCCAAGTGGCCATCTCGAAGACAATATACACACTCTTTGTGGGCATCCACATTGGGGATTTTATTGTGTGCATTTCTTAAATTCTGTTGGTTTATCCAACATGGTTGGTAACAAATAGAAGAAAAATAAAGATTATGCAAATAAGAGATGCCCTACAAAAAAGAGGAAGCAGAAACATCAACTATGGTAATAACAGAGTACTATCTAGAAAAATAATGAAAAAAATAGCTGGAAGGCCTAATGACTAAGAGGGAAAATAGAGATAAATAGCAAAATTCAGTTAAAGAAACTTTTAAGGAGAAAAAAGTTGTATTAACTCACAAAAAACTCTTAATAATGCTCGGGAGAAGAAAGTACAGTTGTGTAAAATTTTACCATAATGGTAGATCCCCTTCTCTTCATTGTTCTAAGTATTCATTACAAGAGGTATCCCATGCAAGGGAGGCCCGATGTCTGGCCAGTATACCAAAGCCTTTAGGTTACTTTAAGTTATGCTGTGCATCACACATATGCTCCTTCTGTAGCATAGAGCATAAAGGTGACATCTGGACATTCCATCCTCAGAACTGAGAGCCCCAGTAGGAGTGCTAGTCCAAGGAACAGGCAGGTGATCAGTATATCCAGAAGAGAAATGAATTAGGAGTAGAGGGAGGGAATACTGCAACAGTGAAGAGAAGGACATCTACTGTTATGCTAAGATTTTACACAACTGTACTATGTCTTCCATTTCACTGCTGCAGTATTCATTACAGTAGTGTGAGTGTCAAAGCTCAGGAAGCAGAGGGAGAGGAGGGAGGTCCAGCAGAGCTCTCTAGAAAGCCATGAAGGACAGCTCTAGCAAAACCAGCTCTAGTTCTAGAAATTCCATCCAACTTGTAGTGCTTGGTAAATGTTATGTACAAAAGTGCAGGTAGCTGCCAGAAGAACAGAGTTAGTATCCAAACCCTTGACAAAAATCACCATAAGAAACCACTTAACAGAAGTAGGAAGACTGTTACCATGAAATGAATAACAAAAAGAAACTGCTTTAGAAAACCAGGAAGAAAAATTTATTGGACATAGCCAATCCTAAGGACATGGGATGAAAGGAAAAGTACAGTTTTGTACCTACCATAAATGTAGATGTTCGAGTGCTAATACAGCTGCAGTCATTAACAGATGGGGTTCTCCTGCCGTCAGGCGGGTCCTCGGTCGGCCGAATTCCAAAGTCTAGGTCCGGCGTCGGTTGTCGTCGCTTGCTTTCCTGACGTCAGTGCGACAGGGGTATATAAGACACAGCCGACGCCATTTTCTTCAGTCTTTCTTGCCCCAGATGTCAGGTGCCCCCAGAAGGAAGGCGATATATATAAATATATATATATTAATATATATATATATATATATATATATATATATATATAATATATAATCATGCATTACAATATAATCAAAAATCAGTAGTTGCAAGCAAATACACCATAGAAGGATAACCCAATCAAGTTGTAAGATGAGGAGTTAGCCACTAGGTCTGTACCCAGAGGGGAAGGAGGGAGGGAAACCTGGACTGCAGCTGTATTAGCACTCGAACATCTACATTTATGGTAGGTACAAAACTGTACTATGTTCATCGTGCATACAGCTGCAGTCATAACAGATGGGTAGAATCCCAAAGCTACGCACAGGGTGGTAGGCACTAGGTGGAAATGGGAGGAGCCAGAATGCCCTGCAACACAGCAGTATCAAAGCCTGCTCTAGTTTTGGAGTATAAAGGTAGGTGGTAGTGTTTAGTGAAGGTATGCACAGAACTCCAAGTGGCTGCCTCCAAAATATCTTTGGTAGGGACTCCTCTGAGGAAGGCTGCAGAGTTAGCTGTGGCCCTTGTGGAGTGGGATCTGATGCCTGCAGGTACAGATTTACCATGAAAGGAGTAACAAAACCGTATGCAGTGGCCTATCCATTTCAAAATTGTCTGCTTGGAAATTGGCTTCCCTTAAGCTCCTACAGCATAGGACACAAAGAGTTGTTCTGATTTCCTGAAAGGCTTTGTTCTGTCCAAATAGTAACGTAGCTGTCTATGGATGTCTAAGGAATGTAGCAGCCTTTCTCCTTTGTTTTGAGGATTGGGGTAAAAGGTAGGTAAGTGTATGGCCTGATTTAAAGCTACCCTGGATACTACCTTAGGCATAAATGACGGGTTGGTTCGTAGGGAAACCCTGTCCTGATGGAAGATGAGAAAGGGCTGCACAGCCATGAGGGCTTGTAGTTCCGAAACCCTACGAGCTGAGGTAATGGCCAGAAGGAAAGCTGTTTTCCAGGACAAATATTGCAAATCTGTTGAGGCAGCTGGTTCAAAGGGAAGCAATGTTAATTTTTCGAGAATGTAATTAAGATCCCAAGCTGGTATTGGTTGTTTCCTTGGAGGTCTTATATTCTTTGCCCCTCTGAGGAACTGTTTTAAGAGTGGGTGAGAGAATAAGGGTGGATCAGTGTTGTATTCTGCAGAAATGGCTGAGGCATGAATTTTGATGGAGGAAAATGAAAGTCCACTACTCAACAGCTCAGCTAGATACTGTAATATCTGAGGCAAATTCAGTTTTCTAGGATCCTGGCCTTTTTTCTCATTCCAAGCGCAAAACCGTTTCCATTTTGTGGAGTAAGCCTTTCTAGTAGATGGCCTTCTGACCTCCAAAATGACATCCTGCACCTCTTTGGAGAGTAGGGTCTGTTGTGGTGTTAAGGAATTTTCCATGCAGCCAGATTGAGTGTTTTCAGCTGACTGTGAAGAGTTTTGTAGCTGTGCTGAGTCAGTAGAAGAAGCATTAGAGGTAGGGTCCAGGGAGGAGTATGTGTTAGGCTCCTCAGGAGTGGGTACCAGTGTTGTCTTGGCCAGTCTGGAGCAATCAGTATCATCTTCGGTCTGTCTGCTCTTGCTTTCAAGAGCACCTTGGGCAGAAGAGGCAAAGGTGGGAAGGCGTAAACTGTCCGTGCTGCCCAACAGAAAGAAAGGGCGTCCACTCTCCAGGCCTTTGGATGGAAGGTCCTTGAGCAGAACTTTGTCAATTGATGATTCCTGTGGGTGGCAAAGAGATCTATGTCTGGCCTTCCCCATGCTTGGATTATCTTTGTAAAGACTTGAGGATGCAACTTCCATTCGTGTGGGTCTGTCATATTTCTGCTTAGATTGTCTGCCAGCGTGTTTTCCAATCCTGGCAGGTACTGTGCTTGAAGTTCGATTTGCCATTCCAGAGCCAAGTTCCAAAGTGACATGGCTAGCCTGCACAGGGGGTATGAATGTGTTCCTCCTTGTTTGTTTATGTACCACATTACTGTGGTGTTGTCTGTTCTTATCAATAATTGCCCTGGATGCAGGAGGTCCTTGAAAGCTGTAATTGCATTTATCACTGCTAGCACTTCTTTTTGATTGATGTGAAGGTGCTTTTCCTTTTGGGACCATTTTCCCTGAATGCACCTGTCTGTCATGTGTGCCCCCCAGGCATAGTCTGAGGCGTCTGTTGTGATGACTTGATTTGCTTGAGGCTTGCAGAATGGTAGACCTGTGTTTGTTTGGCATGCTTGGGCCCACCATACAAATTCCTTTTGCAAACATGGAATTATTGGTATTATTGTTTCCAAACTGTGGCTGTGTTGAGACCAAAGGTTTTTTAGGTACCACTGAAGTTTTCTCATATGCAACTCTGCACATGGGATTAGAAGAATGCAAGATGCCATGAAGCCCAAAGCCTGCAGGATTTTCCTTGCAGTTAGCCTGGTACAATTTGCTAGTATTTTGAAGTACTGAGTTAATTGCCCCTGTTTTTCTGGCGTAAGATAGGCCATCTGGGTGTTTGTGTCCAAGTTGGCACCCAGGAAAGTTATTTTCTGAGATGGTGTTAGCCTGGATTTCTCTTTGTTGACTGTGTATCCCAGAGAATTCAATAACCGTGTTACATAAGCCAGATGTTCCAGAAGTATGTGTTTGCTGTCCACTTGGATCAGGTAATCGTCCAAATAAGGGTAAATTTGTATCCCTTGAAGTCTGCAGTAGGCAATTACTGATGCCAGGCATTTCGTGAATACTCTGGGCGCAGTAGATAAGCCAAAGGGAAATGGAGAGAATTGATAGTGGATTGAACCTGCAAGAAATCTGAGGTATCTTCTGCAGCTTTGTCTGATTGGGACATGCAGGTATGCCTCCTTGAGGTCCAATGTTACCAGCCAAGACTCCTTGCCCAGCATGGGAAGAAGCTGCTGTAAGGTGAGCATCTTGAATTTTGGTACGAGTAGAAATGTGTTTAGGATGGATAAGTCCAAAATGGGTCTCCAGTCGGTTCCTTTCCTTGGTACCAGGAACAGTCTGGAATAAAAACCTTGACCTTGTTCGTGAGTAGGTACCTCTTGAATAGCTTTCATGTCCATGAGCTTTGAAATTTGTATTTGAGCCTCTGCCCTTTGATTGTGTGGCAGGTTTGGCATGCCTCTCATTTTTGGAAGAGTGTGAAAATGAAATCTGTAGCCTCTGTTTATAATGTCCAGAATCCATTTGTCTGTTGTGATAATATGCCAATTTTTTTGTAAATAATACCAGCTTTCCTCCCAAGGGTGCTGCCAGCTGAGACTTGCTTGGCATGAAAAGGGGAAAGTCATTGGGTTTGTTTCCTGTATTGTTGTGTACTGTCTTCGCCACCTCTTGGTGCTGGAGTTTGCCATTGTCTGCCTCTATATGATCCTTGAGATTGTTCTCTGCCCCTTGTGCGCCTGTATCTACCTCTTTGGGGCTTGTCTGTGGCTGGAAAAGACCAGTTTTTTGAAGGCCAATTTCTGCTAAAACGTGGAGGTTGAACCTGTAGAAAAGCTTTGACAGTTTGCATAGATTTAACTTTTTCTTCCATTTTCCATAGTATCTCCTCAGCATTAGTACCAAATAATACATCCTTTTGTAAAGGAGCATCTAGTAGTTTAGCTTTAACATGATCAGGCAAGGTTTGTTCCCTAAGCCAGGCATGTCTACGAATGACTGATCCTGTAACAGCAGCTCTACTTGAGGCCTCTAGAGCATCATAGCCACATTGTAAGGTGTGTTTACCCACTTGTTCTGCACTATGCATCATATCCTGCAACTCCTTCAAATCTGGTTGTTCAGGCTGTGACATTTTATTCCTTAATTGTGATAACAGAAACTGCTGATATTTAAGCATATGGAACTGACAATTTAAGGCCCTCATGGCTAGGGTGGCCGAGGTATATACCTTTTTTCCCCACCTTTCTAAGGATCTAGACTCTCTTTCGGAAGGTAGCGGAATCTTAGCAGTAGAGGCCTTCATTCCCTTGGGGCCTTGAGAAATGGTTTCAGGGTCAGCATTATGGCTTTTGTAAAGAAATTGGTGAGAGTTAGGAACTCTGTAGTACCTATCAGGCTTGACTGGGGCAGGAGGCAGGGAATCCGGATTAAGGCAAGCCTCCGAGTAAACATCATCAAGTATGTCCAAGACAGGAGGTATCGCCAGAGGTCTGTGCTGAGGTAGCAAAAGAAATTCCCTAAGTCTTTTCTTGGAATCAGAAAAGTCTTGGCCTTCCCAATGGAAGTGTTCCCTCAAGGTATGCAAGGTTTCCCCAAAAGAAAAATCCTCTGGGGGAGATACAGAAGGAATGGACTGCTCTGCATCAGAATCTTCAAAAGGGGAGTACGAGTGTTGCTCTTCATCAGAATGTTCTGAAATAATGGAGCCCTGGTCAGAAGAGGGTGAATCTTCCTCCACTCTGGGTCTCTTGTCCGGAGGGGGTTGGAAACCCCTGATAAGAGTAATTAAATCCTCAGCCATTTTTAGCATCTGCTTTTTAGGCATGGGGCCTGGAGATGGGCCCTGTGCAACAGGCCTCTTGGGATGCATGGCTGATTTGGACTTAGTAAAGGCCTTTATGGAAAAGGAAGATGAGGATCTAAAGACACCATGGGTGGAAGTGGACCTATCCACATTAGGAGGCTCAACACTCACAGTGGCTTCGGTAGCTGTAGTCTGGGTATGGGCCAAGGCACCTGCGGTCTCGGTTACAGAAGACACCGTCAGAAAAGTGTCGTCGGTAGTCAGGGGCTGTGTAGGCACCTTGCTGAGAACCGGACCACGTGTAGCCGGTTTTGGCGTGGTGTCGGTGGAGACCGCGGACATCACGTGTCGGTCTTTGTCCTTGCATTTTTTGGACAAAACGGTAGTCGGAGTCTCCGACGACATTTTGTAATCAAAAGCTTTACCAAAAAAGTGCTGGGCAAACTCCGCCCAACGCTTAATAGTGCATTTATTGAAAGTAGCGCAAAAGCGACAGCCCGAGACGTCGTGGTCTGGGCCTAAACAAGGTATACAGAGGGAATGGAAATCCTTATGCGGTATTTGCTTCCCACAATAAATACAATTGTTAACTTTGTCTGACATCGGTCTGAGGCAAGAAAAGTTTCCCCAACGGGGTACTTAGCTTTAAAGAAGACTTCGGTTTCCAAATTTTCGTAATTTCAGGAGCTGGCCGACTGGCACTTGCGAACTGCTTCTGCTTCGGGCACCGCGCGGCAAAAAAGACTGAAGAAAATGGTGTTGGCTGTGTCTTGTATACCCCTGTCGCACTGACATCAGGAAAGAAAGCGACGACAACCGACGCCGGACCTAGACTTTGGAATTTGGCCGACCGAGGACCCGCCTGACGGCAGGAGAACCCCATCTGTTATGACTGCAGCTGTATGCACGATGAACATCAAAGCTGATCTGATTTTCTAATGGTCTTAGTCTTATCCAAATAAAATCAGAGTTGTCTATGCACATCCAATGTGTACAGCACCCTCTCAAAGGCAGATAGTAGAGAAAGGAAAAAAAGTGGGCAAATGACTAGACTGATTAATAGACAACTCATTCACCACCTTGGGCATAAAAGGATTAATAAGAAGGGACACCCTTTCTTACAAAACACCAAAAAAGGAGGACAAGACATAAGGGCTTGAAGCTCAGACACCCGTCTAGCAGAAGTAAGGGCTAACAACAGTACAGTCTTCCAAGAGCAATGTTGCAAAAGAAGCCTTGGGCAATTTTTCTAAAACAAAATTAAGATCGCAAGGAGGAAAAACAGGGTTCCTATTATGAAATCGAAGAGGCTGAACATCATACGGCTTTAACATCGGAAATGACGTTCAACGATGTGCTTTTTGTGAGATCACAGTACAGTGAAGATCGGAATATTTGCTCTTTCCTCACTGTAGTGCGATCTCGGAGTTGATATATACAATTAGCGGGGTGGGGTGAGGGGGCATAGCCCCCCACTATAGTGACTTCAAGGTCCGGCATTTTCGGCCTTTAAGCTGTTCAATATTCAGTGTCTTCAGTGTTGTAATATAGACCCGAAAAACAGACTTCCTGCAAGGCCTAAGATGAAGGATGCCTTTAAAGAATTGTTTAGCTTCAAATCTAGAAGCTAAAGGAGGTAATAAAGGCAGAGAAGCAGAAATTGCTGATAAGTGGGCATTAACAAAAGAATGCCAACCCAACATCGAGCAATTCACACAGGTAAGACAGAACCAAAGGAATGTAACACCAAGGCAGAAAACCTCTTCCATTTGCATAAGTAGGATTTCCTAGTAGTGGGTTTCTGCTCTCCTACAGGACCCTAATCACATCCTCAGAAAAAAAAAGTGTCTATGTGGAATCAAAATCCTATTACCCACAATGTCAGTTGAAGAGTGGACAGGTGGGGGTGGAAGACAGATCCCTTGTCTTGTATGAGTAGGTCAAGCCTGTAAGGTAACTTGTGATGATTTCCCTTGGCTAAATGTAGAAGAGGGAACCAATGCTGTTTCAGCCAAAAGGGAATCACCAACAAGATTTTGAGAGCATCCTGTTGAAATCTGAACAGGACTTCTGGGATTAGAGGAAGGTGAAGGAAAGCACACAGAAACATCCCCTTCCAAGAAAAAGACAGGGCGTCCACCTTCCAAACCAGAGGACCTTGGACTCTGGCACAAAATACAGGAAGTTGTCTTTTCAGAGGGAAGGCAAAAAAAATCAATTTCAGGAGTATCTCACTGGTGGACAATGTCCAGAAATACATCCCTGTGAAGCATCCATTTGTGTAATTGAGTCACAGACATGCTCAGAGAGTCTGCCACAATGTTTTGACCTGAAGGAATATACACTTGCTTGAAGAGTCACTTGGAACCGGGCAGCTAGTTCTCATACTAGGAATGCTAACCGGCAAAGAAGATAAGACCTTGTCAGGACTGAGTCAAGAGATCCTGAAGCACTCCTGGAAAGAAAGACAGCTGTTCCTGAGGGGGCTCGGGAATTCCCATAAAAGGGGGAAGAAACTTCCAGACCATGAAATACCCTTGGCATATAATGGACAGAACCCAGAAGTCCTGAGTAATCCTTAAACAAACAGGGAGAGATAGAGAAAGGTGAAGAGAAGGAGGAATGTGGCTGGGAAGAATAGGATAGTCAGATGGCACTTGATTTATCAGAAAAAGGAGACTTCTGGAGCAGCACAGAAGTCTGAGTAGCTTTAGCAGGAGGAGCCAGTTTTCCACCTTTCTTGCCCTTGGGGGAGGGTGAGATTGCCTATGAACAGAGGCTGGCTTATTTGGATAATTTCTCTGAAACTTACAGGAGAATCAAAAACATGCTTTCCTGTAAAGTGTTGCTTTTGTCCTGATGGGACTTAAATCAGCAGCAGCTTCATCAAACAAGTGTTTAATATCCAAATGAGCATCCATCAACTTAGACTTAATATCATCAGGCAAAGGTTGAAACCAAAGCCAAGAATATCTCCTCATCACAGACTCAAAGGCTGCAGCCCTAGAGGAAGCATCTACTGCATCATAATTACACTCAACGGAATGCTGAGCCAACTGAGAGGAAGTCCATAACAAGGAAAGACAATAAGTCTTCTCTTCAGAGTCTGGAAGATCAGAAATTACCTGAAAGGTCTGGGAAAGAAGAGCCAACATGTACCTGTACATATGTGTCTGATAATTGACAGCCCTAAAAGCTAAAGTAACATAGGTGTAAAACCTTATTTTCACAATCTTATCTTGGTTTGGCTATATATTTGTCAGAAGGCAGTAATTTAGGAAAATGAAGCAATTTAGATGGCTTGTCATAAGCCAGACACACTATCAAAAGGTCAGCAGAAGGGCACTTACAAAGAAATTTACAGGCCTCAGTCATCCTATAAAACCTATCAGGTTTCTTGGGAGCAGCAGGCTGGAAGTCAGGAGTCTTAGAAGAATTAGAAAAGGCATCCAACAATGCAGCCAGGACAAGAGGTACAGCAGAAGGCTTGGGAGTGTCCATCTGCAGGAGCTCATAATACATTTCGGAAGTGCAGAAAAGGTAAGTACAATCCCATTTAAAAAACTCCATGATTCTAGAGACTGCGTCCCCAAAACAAATTTCTTCAAAATAAGTGGTTGGGAGGGTGGCCTAATGGTTAAGGTGTTTGCCTTACAAACACAAGCTACAGGGTTTGAATCTCACAGGGGATAATTGGCTAGGCTTAAAATGGCTCGCAAGGGCAGTTAGCCTAGTACTAACCTATGAACCTATAAGTATTAGGACTACTAGATTCCTCCTCATCTGACCCATAACCTAAAGGACAGGGAATCAGAAGAACAGGCAAGGGATTCCTCATCTGAATCAGTCTCCTCCTCAGAGCAATCCTGTTCCCTGGGCCTTTTAAGAGGAGTACACAACCAAGGAAGAGCTGGAACAGAAACACTCTGAAGAGGTTTTAAGGCCATCAAAGCATTAAATAACTTTTGAGGGAAATTTTGCCATTCACTCTGTGGGTCCTTAGGAGCTGGTGAAATACATTTAGTTTTCTGCTTTTTCTTTAAGGGGGCATATGCCTTATGAAATGTAGAAGGCTCCAACCCTGGACAGTATTCAATAACTACAATAGGAACTTCTTCTCTGATTAAAATTTGAGGAACACCCATCAAAAATAATCAGCCACAGTTCCCCCCTGAATATCTGATGTGGACATCTGCAAAGCCTCCAAGGATGTGCCTAAGCTCAAAACCCCTCTAAACCAGTTATTGTCAAAGAATCCAGCGATTGGGCCGGGTGAATCTCTGGGCTTTCACTGACCTTGGGGGAGATGTTCAGTAAAGGCTGTACAGCAGACGAATCGGGCCTACACTTCTTGGCCGTCTTCTTCATGGACAGCTGTCCCTCAGAGCGGGAAGTTCCTTCCATAGTGTCTTTAGCTAAAGACGTAAGACACTGATTCTCCAGATGCAAAGCCACAGAGGAAAGCCAACTACAGAGGTTTTTGGGAACAAAAGTCTGACAGATTGAACAGGACATATGGTAGTCTAAGCAACAAGATAGAACAAGCACTGCTCGTGATGGTCTTCATGGGGAATCTATCTCCCACACTGGCATTTGCCATTCTTGGATGACATGAAACACCACAAGCAATAAAATATTAAAAGCTAGAACAAAAGAAAGCCCAATAGGGGCACTTATAGTACAGTTGTGTACACTTACCATAAATGTAGATGTTCGAGTGTATTCACTGTTGCAGTCATTACATTTGGGTAATCTGCTGGCAGGTTTCAGCCTGAATAACAAAGTCTTGGGTCCTACGTCGGTTGCCGTCTCCTCTTCCATGACGTCAGGTCATCAGGGGTATAAAACATGCAGTTGATGCCATTTTATTCAGTTTTTCTTGCCCCAGATGTCAGGTGCCCCCTAAATGGGGAGCAAAAAAAAAAAATATATATATATATATATATATATATATATATATATATATATATATATAAAACTAAACAGCAATATATAAAAATGCACCTTTAGCAACATAAACTTTACCTTCATCTAAAAGCAAATACACCACAAAGGCTTTAGAGTATAGTGAAGGAAAGAGAAGTTGTAGAAAAGGGGGATGGCGTGGTAACCGGACTGCAACAGTGAATACACTCGAACATCTACATTTATGGTAAGTGTACACAACTGTACTATGTTCTTCGTGTCTCACTGTTTCAGTCATTACATTTGGGTAGAATCCCAAAACTATGGATGGGAGGATGGAACTAAATAGTATTAGGAGCGGCTATAAGGCCCTGCAGAATTGCAGTGGCAAAGCCTACCCCGGATTTAGAAAAGAAAGGCAAATGATAATGCTTTGTGAAGGCATGAACAGAGCTCCCAGTAGCAGCTTCTAAAATGTCTTTGGTTGGAACTCCTCTGTGAAAGGCTGCTGAAGTAAAGGCAGCTATGGTGGAATGTGACCTGATTCCCTTGGGTACAGGTTTACCATGATGCAAGTAGCAGAAATGAATGCAGTGACTTATCCACTTAGAAATAGTCTGCTTTGATATAGCCTTCCCCTCTGATCCTGATGCAAATGCCACCAGTAGTTGCTTAGACTTTCTTAGAGAGTTAGTCCTGCTTAAGTAGAATCTTAGTTGTCTGTGTACGTCCAATGAATGCAGAATCCGCTCCCCCTTGTTTTGCGGATTTGGGTAAAATGTTGGCAGGTGAATAGTTTGGTTAAGAGCCACACTGGATACCACCTTAGGCATAAAGGAAGGATTGGTCCTGAGGGACACACTGTCTGGATGAAAAAGCGACTTTACCTGATTTAAGTATATTTTTTTGTGACTTTCCTCTTCTATTTATCTAGCAACTGTATTTCACCTGCTTGCTGATAAATTGTTATTGTTTATTCTGCATTTATTCTGTTATTGCACTTGTTTCTCAGTTTGTTACTTTTAAAATCTGTAACTGTTGCAAATTGTTTGTGTAGGCTGTGATAGCCGATTTATAGCATTTATAAGTGTTTGGCTTTGTCAAAGGCAGATCATGCCTTTTAAACTTGGTTGACTTTTTCGAAACAGTCACCAAAGCCATTGATGAGGGAAAGGCAGTCCATACAGCCTACCTCGATCTGGTGAAGGCCTTCGACACAATACCCCACTCGGGTATCATTGAAAAACTCATCAGCTTAAATGTTAACCCATACATCACAAGATGGGTTGCAAACTGGCTGAGTGACCGAACCCACAGGGTCAGAGTTGCTGGCGCCATGTCAGACTCAAAGCCTGTCACAAGTGGTGTCCCACAGGGCTCAGTCCTGGGCCCACTCTTGTTTGGCATCTACTTTTCCGAAGTACAAGCAAACACAGGAGGGTTATGGCTGACAAAGTTTGCAGATGACTGCAAACTGGGCACCATAGTCGAAAACACATCTGACACAGATATCCTTCAGAAGGGTCTCACAGAAACGGATGACTGGTGCCAGAGCCATGGCCTAAAGTTAAATGCCAAAAAATGCATAGTCATACCCTTCGAAAACAAGGTTACCCCTAGCTACCATATAGGTGGTAATCCTCTGAGCACAGAAGAAGTTATCAGGGACCTGGGGACCCAGGTTGACAGTAGCCTGTCATTCGACACCCATGTAGCTAAAGTAGTTAGGAAGACCTTCTACATTGCCCACCTTATCATGAAGGATTCACATCTAGATCAAGGAGGTCATAGTCTCCCTATACTCATCACTCATCAGACCAATGATTGAGTACAATGCCCCATTCGGAATGTATCTGACCCGACACTTGCAGCAGCTGGAGAGGCCACAAAAGTTCCTCACCAAAAGGATAAAGGGTCTCAAAATCTGTCCTATGCTGCCCGACTGAAAGAACTCCAGCTCTATTCAGTCGCTACCGCTGCTCAGAGGTGACCTTTGCCTGACATACAAGGCCATGTCTAACCCAGATTTGATGAATATGCTTCACCTCAAAAAATCTAGATCCATCAGAGCCACAAGGGCGGGAGACTTAAACCTCGACACGGCTATTAATAGGACATGCTGGAGGGATAGATTCATCACCCAAAGACTCCCTATGCTGTGGAACAAAATCCCGGTATATGTGAGGCAAAGCACCTTGCTGGCCTTGTTCAAGAGAAATCTTGACCAATGGATGGGAGATCACAGATATACTCCAGGGATTACCTCAGTGTCACTGCTAGACAGAGGCACAGCAAAATAATGGGTATAGTTCCCCATACAAAAGGGGTGGCGTAAGCCACAAAACTATGGGCTAGGCTTATAAATGCCCTCGGGCAGATAGCCTAGTATGAACCTATGAACCTATGTAATAAAAGGCTCCACAGTCATGAGAGCTTGTAGTTCTGAAACCCTTCTTGCTGAAGTGATTGCCAAAAGGAAAGCTGTTTTCCAAGATAAAAACTTTATATCCGCAGTAACTGCTGTTCAAAAGTAGGCAGGGTGAGTTCTTCCAGCACAAAATTGAGGTCCCATGCAGGAGTTGGTGATCTTCTGGGAGGCCTTAAATTTTTGGCCCCTCTAAGATACTGCTTTAGCAGAGGATGAGAGAAGATAGGAGGCTCCATGTTGTAGTGAGCCGAAATGGCAGAGGCATGGATTTTTATTGAAGAAAAGGACAGGCCCTTGTCAAGCATCTCAGTCAAGTATTGTAAAATCTGAGGGATATTTGGGTTTGCTGAGTCCGTTCCTTGTGCTTGGTTCTAAGCACAGAATCTCTTCCATTTCACCATAAGATTTTCTAGTGCTAGGCCTTCTGGCTTCCAAAATGACTTCCATAACAGATTTACTGAGAGGTGTTGTTTGAATAATTACATGATCAGCCATGCTGCCAGGTTCAGAGTATGGAGCTGAGTGTGCAGAATTTGATTGTTCTGCTGAGACAGTTGATGAGGTATTTGAGGCACGTACCAAGAAGGGAGTTGAGACATATTCCTTAGAACTGGGTACCAGTGCTGGTGAGGCCAGTCTGGAGCAATTATGATAATTTTTTTTTTTTTTCCTGTCTGGCCTTTAGTAAGACCCTGGGAAGAAAAGGCAGAGGAGGAAAGGCGTAGACTGACAGTTTTTTCCAGCTGAAGGATACGGCATCCACTTTCCATGCTTGTCTGTGATAAGTCCTTGTGCAAAATTTGTCCAGTTGATAATTTTGGAGAGAGGCAAATAGATCTATGTCTGGGCTCCCCCATTTCTGTGTTACCATGCTGAAGACTTGCGGATCCAGTTTCCACTCGTGAGGGTCCATAAGATTTCTGCTTAGGTCGTCTGCCAGAGTATTTTGTTTTCCTGGCAGGAATTGAGCTTGAAGATGTACTTGGTAAGTCAAGGCCCTGTCCCACAATGCCATGGCTAGTCTGCAAAGGGAGTAGGAATGTGTACCCCCTGCTTGTTTATGTACCACATAACCATGGTGTTATCCGTCTTTATCAGCAGTTGTCCTGGATGAAGTATGTCCTTGAAGGCTGTTAGGGCATTCTGAACAGCTAGCATCTCTTTCTGGTTGATATGTAGATGCATTTGGTTTGGGTTCCATATGCCCTGAATGCATCTCCCCGCCAGGTGGGCCCCCCAAGCATAGTCTGATGCGTCTGTAGTTAGGGTTTGGGTGGAAGGGGTAGAGTGAATGACAGTCCCTTGTTTTGGTGACATGTCTCTGCCCACCAAAGAAACGCCTGTTGTAAGCAGGGAATGAAAGGAAAAAGAAGTTATGTACTCACCATAACGTTCCATGTATGTAGTCTATCTCGCCGAACATTATTACGTGTGGGTTCGGAGCCGATCCTCGGCTCCAACTCGGCTGCTTAGAAAGCCTGAAAACTTCTGATTGGCTCGTGGCTAATAGGTATCCCATGATGCATGCGCACATTCCCCAGATCTTGTTTGCTACTAGTCTATCAGGATAAGACAGGAAAAAAGGCAAAGGTCCGGAAGAATAAACTGTAATAAAAGGCAAAAACCACTGTAGAAAAGGAAAAACTGTATCCAGATCCTCCAGGAAGGGGGCTGGTGGGTGGGTTCATAATAATGTTCGGCGAGATGGACTACATACATGGAACGTTATGGTGAGTACATAACTTCTTTATGTTATGTAGTCCTATCTTGCCTCCATTACTACGTGTGGGACAGCATCCTTAGCATCTTGAATGGGTGGCTCACTGGAAGATACTCCTGAGTACCGTGGAACCAAACGAAGCTCTCCCCCTGGAAGTTAAATCCAATTTATAATGGGAAATGAAGGTATGAGGGGTAGCCCATGTTGCTGCTGCATAAATATTATCAAGAGGTGTCCTGGCTTGGAAAGCAGCAGAAGTAGAGAAGGACTTGGTAAAACGCACTTTAATTTTAAAGGGTAACTCCTTTCCTTGAGAACTGTAAATAAAGGAAATACAACTAGAGACCTTGGGGATGAGTGGAAAAGCATAAAGGAGTCCCGGGGGCCAATCGTGGACGAATGCATCTCTTGGAGACTCTCCCGGAGGGGGGGGGGTGAGAGAGAAAAAGGTGCTGCATTTGGTGTTGATGTGACTGGCAAAGAGGTCGCAGCAGTGTTGTTCCCACTTGTGGAAGATCATACTGGCTATTTTCTGGTTCAAGGATCATTCGTGAGGTAACAATATTGCCCTGCTTAGCTTGTCCGCTATCACGTTGGAAGTCCCCGGGATGTGCATTGCAATGAGAAAGCGTTGAGAAGAAATTGCCCAATTCCAAACTCGCATGGCCTCTCGACATAAGGGGGTATGATCTGGTCCCCCCTTGTTTGTTTAGATACCAGACAATCGACATGTTGTCGGTCTGGATAGCTATCGTCCCTAGAGGAAGAAAGTATTGAAGTGCTTGCAACACTAGAAGCACCGCTCTCATCTCTAGGACACTGATATGCAGATGGGCCACCTGCTCTTGCCATGTGCCTTGGACAGTCCTGCCAATATAATGCCCCCCCACCCTATCTGAGAGGCATCCGTGGTCACAGTGGCAATGGGTTGGTGTGGTACAAAGGGAGTCCCTGTGGTAAGATGACCTGGTTGAATCCACCAGCACAGGTCCTTTTTGCAAGAGCCTGTAATCAGGATCTGATGATGTAGAGACAACTGCTGAAACGACCACTGGTATGACAGGAGCCATTGGAGTATTCTCATATGTAGTCTTGCTAAAGGTACCAAGGTTATGGTTAACGCCATAGTTCTGAAAAGCTGCAACACCACCTTTGCTTTGACTCTTCGAAGGGGAAGTATCCTGTAAATTTGTTGCAAAAGATTCTGTATTCTGTCTGTAGGTAGTCTGGCTGTCATGTCGACCATGTCTATGTTTGGTCCTATAAAAGTTTTAGACTGAGTGGGCAAAATAGAGGACTTTTCCAAGTTTATCGAGATTCCCAACTGGGAACAGAGCTTGATTGTGGAATCTCTCGACTGAATTAGGCGATGCCTGGTGGTGGCAGTCACGAGCCAATCTTCCAGGTATGGAAAGACTTGGATTCCCTGATGCTGCAAATGAGCTGTGACTACTGCCATGCACTTGGTGAACACCCGGGGGTCTGTGGTGAGACCAAAGGGCAGCGCCCGAAACTGGTAATGATTGGCTCCCAGCCAGAAGCGTAGGTAGCTCCTTGATGCTTTGTCCATCATTATGTGGTAGTAGGCATCCTGGAGATGTATTGAGCACATCCAGCTGTCTCTCCCCAACAAAGGGAGTATGGATTGCAGAGTGACCATTCGGAACTTGGACTTCTTTACATGCTCGTTTAACCTGCTGAGGTCTATGGTGGGTCTCCAGTCCCCTGTTCTTTTTGGAACTAAAAAGAACCTTGAGTATGTTCTGAATCCTGTCTGGTCTGTTGGGACTTTTTGGATGACTCCTTAATAGCAGCTTTTCTATCTCTATAGCCGCTTGATCCCTGTGATTGGGTGATACATCTGGGATCCTTTTGGGAGGGTGTGGTGGAAGGGAAAAGGGTATAGGAGTAACCTCTGGTAATAATGTCTTGTACCCACTTGTCTCGAGTGAGATTTAGCCAGGCTTCTGGGTACAAGGACAGGCGACCCCTGACCGGCTCCAGAGACGCACAGTTGGGTTCCACATCAGGAACACTGACAGGGACGGTCACGAAAGGAATCGCGACTTCCCTGATTTTGAGGGCCTCCCCTGCCTCTAGGGCGATGTCTACCATTATTTCCTCCTCCCCTGACTCTAAAGGAGGAATCACCTTGTGTGTCCTGGAAAGGTCTCTGTGACTTCTTGAACCACATTCTGCTGCTCTTCTGACCTTTAGGGTAAGGTCTAGAAGGAATGGTAAAACAGACTCCCACGGCAGAGAGAGTCTTCCCTTCCTGCTCACACCTGGTGAGGGTATCTTTCACCTTGGGTCCAAAAAGAGAGGATCCGTCCACGGGAGCATTGGTGAATGTAGACTTGAAAGGCTCAGCAAAGTTGCATAGATGCATCCAGGAATGTCTCCTTCATGAGACTCCTGAACCCGCCGCCCTAATCGCACCATCAGCTGTGTATGAGATCAGCCGCATGGAGGAGTTAATAGATGTGAGGGTAGCCAACTGAGCCGACACTGCAGATGGGACTGCTTCAGTAGAGGTACCCTGAAGAGCATCTCCTAAATCCTTTAGGAGATCTCTCTGAAGTCTTGTAAAATGTGATAGATAGTTCAGCGATCGGAGTGTAAAAGCCACTGAAGAGAAGATATGCTTCCTGTACTTCTCCATCGTTCGGGATTCCTTATTAGCTGAATGGATAGAAGAAAAATTCTCTGCTAGCTCCTTCTTAGTGACCGCCGCCACCCCCATGGCATCAACAGGTAAACCCTTGGATAAAAACTCTTTGTCTTTAGGCGCGGACAGAAATTTATTCAGCCTCCTGGGGACTGGTTCCACGGCATCAGGAGTCTGCCATGCTTTCTGACTCACAAGATCTAGTAATTCATCAAATGGAGGAGACACCCATGAAGCTGAGGGTTGAGACCCAAAAGCCTTCAGGTACACAGACTCCTCATCGGAAGGGGTAACGGTGGGCCAGCCACTTCTCTGCCTGAGGATCTCCAAAATGTATGCAAAGGAGACATCTTCAGAGGATGACTTAGGGGACCCCTCCGACTCAACTAGTTCAGTGTCAGATGTGACAGACTCATCAGGGGAGTCTACATGCTTCCTCTTACATGATCTCTTCCGAAGGGGCTCCTCAGCGGGGTCTTCTGGGGAGGTCTCGGAAGATCGGGGACCACCCAAATAGGGGTCCTGAGGCTGTGAGTCTCTACCATCCCAGGGGAGAGAGGATGCTGAGACTGTAGTCGGTGCTTGAGGGAGTATAGCATCGGTACTCCTACGTGGTACCGATGAACTATCCAACATGCTCCACATCTTCACGAAAACCAATTCCTCCGGCTCTGAACAATGCCCCAGCCCCGAGGAGAGCGTAGGTGCTGATGGCTCCAAAGGAATCGGCTCAGAGAATGATGTAGGGTCCAAGCTCACTCGGGCTGACGCACCAAGAGGAAGACTCGGCTCCAAAGAGGTTCAGTTCCAAGTGTCCTCCTCGGGCCTGACTAAAGAGCTTCGGACCCTAGACACTTCAGATGGCACAGACAGTGTCGGAGCGGAGCTCGGCTCCGAGACAACCACCCGAGGTGTTGGAGCCGAGGACACCACTATAGTCGGTACCGACAGCATCGGCTCCAAAGGCTCAATCTGGGTTGGAGGAAGAAAAAGAGCAGGGTCGGTAACAGGAGTCGGCTCCGAGACAGAAATGGTCGGATCCGATAAAAATTTTGGCAAGGCCGACAACTTAAGGAGTCCGAGCACCACTCTCTCAATGTCTTCTTCAGAAGAACTCCTGGAGGATCTGGAGGACAGTGTTGGAGACCACGCTCTCTGCAATACAGGCGATTTTAAAGTAGGGGAGACCGGTGGGATGTCTGTTGACCGGCTCCGAAGAGGACTGCTACTGATCAGCACCGAAGCACTTGGTGCCAATACTGCAATGTCCATGTCCAGAATCTCGATCAGCTCCGAGGACAGTGGAGCCGAAGAGACAGAGGCCATCTCCGATTTAGATAACTTCTGTGGAGGTTCAGAGACAGAAGTTGAGGCTGGAGAAGGCCTTTTTGAGGTCTTGCCCTTATCTTTACTAGAAGAATGCGACCTAGCAGAGGAGGACGAACTGGCTAGGTCTTCCTCAAAGGAAGGTTTTAACAAGCCTTTTAGAATCAGCTTATTCTTCCATTCCTGGAGCACTCTAGGACTAAAGGAATGGCAAAAGAGACAAGTCTCTTGAAGATGTATGGTCCCTAAGCAGTACACGCAGACACTATGTCCATCAGTGATGGACATTCTTTGAGAGCATTTAGTACACTTTTTAAATCCTGACTGTTTATGCTCTTTATGTTCTTTAGACATAATGGCAGTCTCAATATAGGCGATTGAAGAAACAACCAACACACTCGCTCAACATGAGAGGAACTAGATCCTCTAACTTAAACAGATCTAGCCCTAATTCTCACAGCAAACAACAAAGGGAAGATTTACTAGGTTATCTAACTTAAACGAACCTAGTATAAAGGAAAATGGAACAGACTAGTACCTCTAAGTAAAACGGTTTAGTCTAAAAGGGCACACTCATGGGAAACACACACAAAAGGCCAACAGGCCCAAGAATTTTGTAGCAGAAATAAGTCAAACCCAGTAAAAAGTCAAGTCCGGTTAATATGACACAAATCTGTATCACAATAAGGCTATCGGCAATAAGAAAGCACTTCACATGAAGCTAAAAACTTCTAACAAGCATAATAATAAAGAACTAAACCACTTGGCCATGATCAACCAAAAGAAGCTTCCGACTGAAGACGTGGCAAACAAGATCTGGGGAATGTGCACATGCATCATGGGATAGCTATTAACCATGAGCCAATCAGAAGTTTTCAGGCTTTCTAACCGGCCTTGTCGGAGCAGAGGATCGGCTCCAAACCCACACTTAATAACGGAGGCGAGATGGGACTACATGACATCCATTGTTTCCAGACTGTGACAATGTTGACTCCATAAGCTTTTTAGGTACCATTGATGTTTCCTTATATGCAGTCTTGCATATGGAATTAGTAGGATGTAGGATGCCATGAACCCCAAAGCCTGCAGAATTTGCCTTGCAGATAACTGGGTTTTTGTTGCCATCTGTTTGAAGTATATAGTCAGTTGCCTTTGTTTGTCTGGCATAAGGTAAGCCATCTGGGCAGTTGTATTCAAGCTTGCACTCAGGAATGTAATTTTTTGAGAGGGCACCAGTTGTGATTTCTTTTTGTTTATTGTGTACCCTAGGCATGTTAGAAGCCTTTTTACAAATGCCAGATGAAGAAGAATGTCCTTGTTTTCTGCTTGAATGAGACAGTCGTCAAAGTAAGAACAGATTTGTATGCTGCTTTGTCTGCAAAATGCAATTACTGGTGCCAGGCACTTTGTAAAGACCCTGGGCGCAGTAGATAAGCCAAAGAGCAGTGCAGAGAATTGGTAATGGATAAAACCTGCCTTGAAGCGGAGGTATCTTATGCACGATTCCCTTATTGGGATATGCAGGTATGCCTCTTGTCACTAACCAAGCGTTCTTGCCCAGCATGGGCAGTAGCTGTTGTAAAGTCAACATTTTGAATTTTGGAATGTCCAGGAACGTGTTCAAAATCGATAAGTCCAGTATTGGACACCAGGCATCGTCTTTTCTGTGTACCAGGAACAGTCTTGAATAAAAACCTTGTCCTTTCTCCTGTTCTGGTACTGGTTGAATAGCCCCCATATCCATGAGGGATGTATCTTGTTTCTGAGCCTCTGCCCATTGATTTTGTGGCAGATCTGGCCAACCGTTTGGAATTGGCAAAGTATGGAAATGAAATCTGTACCCCTGGGATACTATGTTTAATACTTGTCCTGGGTAATTAACTGCCAATTTTGAGCATGAAGTGCTAATTTTCCCCTCAAGGGGACTGCCAAAAGATAAGTGCTTGGTGATGGTAGAGGGAAGTCATTGAGACTGCTTACTGTAGGGTTGTGCTTTGTTTCCTCCAGATTTGGAGGTAGAGGCACCCCATCGCTTTGACCTGTAAGAACCCTGTGATTGGTATCTAGAGCCTTTTGAGCGCTTGGATTTGCCTTGAGGTGCCCTGTTGGACACAGGAAAGGACCAATTTTTAGTAGGCCAGTGCCTACTGAATCTGACTGGCTGCACTTGTAAGAAATATTTTACAGTTTGCATAGATTTAGCTTTGTCTTCCATTTTCTTTAAAATCTCTTCTGCCTTATTACCAAACAGAGTATCGTGCTGTAAAGGGGCATCCAACAATTTAGCTTTAACATGATCAGGCAGATCTTGCTCCTTCAGCCAGGCATGTCTTCTAATCACAGATCCAGTAACCTTTCCAACCTGTTCTGCTGCATGCAATAATTCCTGTAATTCTTTATTTTCCACACAATCAGAAATCAACATAATTTTCTGTTTCAATAGGCCCATAACATGCTGTTGATATTTAAGCATATGAAACTGGCAGTTTAAGGCCCTAATTACCAAGGTTGCAGACGTATAAACCTTCTTTCCCCATCTATCCAGCGCCCTGAAATTTCTGTCAGAGGGGGTAGGATTTTTGGCTTTAGAGGCCTTTACACCTTTGGGACCCTGTGAGATAGTTTCAGGATCAGCAGCAGAATTTTTGAATAGAAATTTGTGGGAGGCAGGAACCTGTAATATCGGTCTGGCTTACTAGGAGCCCAGATAATGCCCCATGCCACCCCACCTGGGAGGCATCCATGGTCACTATGGCCTTGGGCTGAGGTGAAACAAAGGGTCGGCCTAACAGAATTTTCTCACATTCCATCCACCAGGTTAGGTCCTTCTTGCAATGACTGGTGAATAAAATGGGATGCATCAAGGGATGAGTCAGAATGGACCACTGGGATGCCAAAAGCCACTGTGGAAGTCTCATGTGAAATCTTGCCAGTGCTACCAGGGTGATGGCTGCTGCCATGGACCCCAGAGCTTGAAGAACTAACAGAGCAGATACCCCATCATTGAAAAGAATGGTTTGCACTTGGGACCTTATCTTTTGCAACCTGTGTAGAGGAAGGGAAGCTGTACAAGTGGTGGGGTTCAGGCGGGCTCCTATAAACACCAAATCTTGAGTAGAACTTAGTTGTGACTTTGTTTGATTCACTGTAATGCCTAGATGAGCAAAGAGATGCAGAATGAAATCTGTTGCTTGATTTAGTAGATGCCTGGTGGGAGTGGCGAGGAGCCAGTCATCTAAGTATGGAAACACTTGGAGTCTGTGCAGTCTCAAGTTCTCAATTGAGCTGTTACTGTTTCCACATACTTGGTGGTGGACACCCTGGGGGCTGTGTTGATACCAAAGAGCAGCACTCTGAATTGATAGTGACTGGCTCTTAGCCGAAAGAACCTTCTGGAGTGCTTGTCCATTTTTATATGGTAATATGCATCTTGAAGGTCTATGGAGCACATCCAATTGTATTCCTCTAAGAAAGGTAAGACAAACTGAACCGTGACCATTTGGAATTTTTGTTTGCTGAACAAATTTGTTCAGAAGGCTGAGATCTACGATTGGTCTCAAGTCCCCTGTCTTTTTTGGCACCAAAAAAAACCTTGAGTAAAATCCATATCCTATCTGGTCTGCTGGGACTTCTTGGATGATTCTTTTTTTCTAGCAGCTTTTGAATTTCTAGAGCTGCTTGATCCCTCTGATTGGGTGGAACATGTGGGATTATTCTGCCTAATCTTGGAAAGAGAGTGAAAGGGATGTAGTATCCTCTGCTAATAATGCTTTGCACCCCAAGAACCTCTGGTTATTTTTCACCAGGCTCTTGAGTGCAAGGACAATGTTCCCCCGACTGCCTCCCGAGGCAAGCAATTGGGCCCCCTCTCAGGAGCGGTGGTAGGGCTTCTCTGAGAAAGAATCTTTGGAACCCTGATTTTGCAGGCCACCTCTGCACTGGGGTTGACATCTTCCATTGGAGCTCCTTCCTCTGCCCAGAGGGGAGCTATCACCATGTGCGTCCTGAAAAGGCCCTTGAGATTTTTTGAACCACATTTTCCCGCTCCTCTAGTTCCTGGAATAGGACCGCTGGGGAGCCGAAAAATGTATGCCCACTGCAGATAGGGTCTTTCCATCTTTCTCACACCTGGCTAGGGTTTCTCTGACTTTGGGGACAAACAATGACGATCTGTGAAAAGGAGCACTGACAAACGAAGACTTAAATGGCTCCGCAAATTCACACAAGTGCATCCAGGCATGCCTCCTCATGCCAATGCCAGAACCTGCTGCCCTAGTCTTCCCTTTGGCTACATGCGCAATGAGCCTCATGGACGAGATGGAAATAGACTCCAGGACAGCTAGTTGGGAGGCCACTTTATCTTGAACTTCTTCAGACACAGCTCCTGCAAGGGTAACTGACAGCAACATGATCAGATCCCTTTACAATTTAGTAAAATGTGCCATAAAATTAAAGGACCTTAAGGCAAAGTTCGATGATGCATACACCCACTTTCCAAACATGTCTATCGCCCTGGACTCCTAGTTAGGAGGATGAACAGTGGAACTCTCCTTTTCAAGTTCCTTCTTGGTGACTGCCACAACCACCACAGCATCTACTGCTAATTCCTTAGCCCAAAACTGATGGTCCTCTGACGCTGACAGAATTTTGTTCGGTCTCCTGGGGATGGGCTCTATGGAGTCAGGGGCCTTCAAATACCACTGCACAAGTAATTTGATGAGATTGTCAGCAGGTGGGGTCACCCAAGAGGTAGATGGGCAAGCACAAAAGGTCTGCATGTACACCAACTCCTCTGAGGTAGGATTTTTGGGCTTCCAGTCACCTCTCTGTGTCAGGCTTTCCAGAATGTCTCCAAAGGAGACGTCTTCTGGGGGTGACCATGTGGAACCCTCCTCATCATTGAAGTCATGGTCCTCTGTGACAGATTTTTCTGGGGAATCCAGGTGCATTCTCTTACATATCTTCTTTCGGGGCACCTCCTCAATGGGAAGTTCTGTGGAGTACTTGGAAGTAGAAGGGCCTTGTGCAGGGGCATCCAGCAGCTTTGGTGCTCGCTGTCTGGGCGTGGAGTTTGGTGGAATCTCTGGGAGAGAAAAGGTTCCAGGATGAAATTCCAACAGGGGAGGGGCTAGCTGAGAACAAACAAAATCCACTGCCCTCTCCATCACCTGGAAGACAGGTCTTCCCAAAGAGGGATGAGAGCCCAGAACCGAGAAGGACAACCTCGGAACCTTGGTCCCAACCTGCTCTGATGAGACCATCCCCAAAGTCAGAACCAGGGAAGAACCCATGTATGCTGAAACTCCCAAGAGTCAAGGGTGGCTCTGAATAAAAAAACTGGAACCGATCCAAGCCCCTCATGTCTGGCAGCAGACCTTCGACCCCAGGAGTCCATTGGCTCCAATGGAGTCGAGGAACTCAAGGCACAGTCTGGAATCAAAGTAGAAAGGACTGCCAGCACTGGAACAGCTGGAACCAGAGGAAGAGTCGCAATCTCTACAACCTCTGAGGCGGCTAGAGGAGGAAAAGTTGGTGGAGTCCTAGGAGAGGAAGTTTCATCTCCAGAAGGGAGTGAGGCTCGGGAGAAAACTGTAAGACCCCTGGCCAAGAGGAGCTGGTCCACCAACCTCATGATGTCAACTTTTGTCAGTCTCCTGGAGGAAAAGACAGAAAGGGCTGAGGGAGATTCTAGTCTGCCTAGAAAGGGACTTGGAAGTTGACCCACAAAAGGATCAATTGAGGGGGAATACCTTGTCCTGGGGAGACCTGGTTTCAAATTTGTTGGTGGCACCAGGGAAGATATTGGTTCCAAAACTTCAGACGGAGCTGCAGAAGGGACCAGCACTGATGGAGCAGGATGAACTGTCAGTACAGTGGTGAATGACATCAAGACCTACTGCACAGAAGTTGCAAACACAAATGGTGCTAAAGAAGTCCGTTCCTTGGATTTGTCGATTGCCAATTTCAGTTCAGTGGGAAATGTGGAAACCGAAGATTTATGCTTTGTGGCTGGGGCCAAAGGGGACAACGGCACTGAGTGACTCCTCTTCTGTGTATGTCCAGATTTAGAAGAAGAGGGAGATGATGGTGAAGATGCATCAAATTTGGATTGCCCAGACAATGCCTCTTCAAAGCAAGTTTTAATTAGACCTTTCAAAATCAGTTTTTTTTTCTTCTTTCAACAAGAGCTCGGTGACTGAATGCTTGACAAATAAGGCACTCTTCCTGTAAATTTCCTGGGCCCAAGCAATAAACGCAAGAAGAGTGCCAATCAAAGTTGGGCATCTTTCTCCTACAATCCTGACACTGCTTGAAGCCAGTTGTTCCCCTAGATTTGTCTGCCATGTTGAGCAAAGAAAAATTATCAACTGCAGACACACTAATGCAGCAGAGAAAGGCACACACACACACACACACACACACACACACACACACACACACACACACACACACACACACACACACACACAAAAGGAAAAAGGGTACCAACAATGGTATGTCAGAACTACCAAGAGGTAGGGAAAAAGGAAAGGAAAAAACTACCAATGATAGTAGAGAGAAATTCCACAAGGTAAAAGCAGCACACTCGACGCAGAAAGGAACTACAAGAGTACAGAAAGGAAACTATACATATATATATCTATATATATATATATATATATATATATATATATATATATATATATATATACGGTTCCCCTTTATAATCTCGAAATACTGAAATCTCGAATTTCAGTATCTCAAAACTATAAAGGTGAACAACTCACAATCCCAAAACCCAAAATCTAGAAACACACAATCACGAACATACATACACCACACAACACACACACCATTCTACCCACAGCACACAAACTATACAACCCTACACTACATGTGCCCCCTACTTATATATACCAACTCTGAGATTGCACAAACAGAAAAAAAAAAAAACTCATACCCAGACATTCTATAGTCTCACACACACACACACACACACACACCACATATCACACATCATGCACCACATATCACACATACACAAATACCAACACATCCAACACTCACACTCATACTTCCACCTCCCTACCCTAACCCACACGTACAACTTACAAAAACACTCACATACTCACATACACTCACTCACCTTAAATTCCGGGCACCATCCCAGCCAAACACTTCACGTAACGTAGCGTAAATGCATAAGTGCAGATTCGAGATATTCGGATTCATGCTTATGCACTTTCCCTATTTTGAAATTTCGCCCTTATGGTCTCGGGATACTGAAATTCGAGATTATAAAGGGGAACTATATATATATATATATATACACACACACACACACATATATATATATATATATATATATATATATGTATAAACATATATATATATATATATATATATATATATATATATATATATATATAAAATATATATATTATATATATATATAAGATTTTAAGTACTCGAGAGAGAAAAAAATGAAAAATACACTCAGCTGACAGGACTCTAGCTGATGCATCTTTGTAGAAGAGCTGCAAACGAGATCTGGGGTGATCTGGAAAGAGGTATTCTGGGTAGAGACTTAGCTTGAGAATTTTTGGTTCTCATGACTGTTATAGCAGCCTACCCAGTTACGAGGGTTGGAACAGAGTTCCATATGTCAAGGATAAATGAAGATCAACTACATCACATAATTTAATAAAAAAGCTTATGTTCGAGTTATGAAACTGGACAAGGGTGGAGGGACTGTGCTTATGGATAACCTTGACTATTACAATAGGATGTATAATTTAATAATGAATTATATTTGCTACAATATTTCTTCAATTAACAAATTAACAAAATGAATATCAGCTATAGGCACACCGATTTATTTCTTAATGAACTGCTAATGCAGAACGATATTACTAGAACTGAGTTTGAATTTTTAAAAGTGGATCACCCCTGAGTACCCACAGTGTTTGGTATAACAAAAATTCATAAAAGTTGCCCAAAATCACCCACTCTGACTTACAGTGGATGCCAGGGGTTCTAAAACAGAACCCCTAGCAAAATTCATTAATGTTAAGTTAAAAGGGTTTGGGTCAAAATATGAACATCTTGTAAAAGATTCATGGCACTTTCTGGAAATGGTAACACAGGGTTTATTTCTTAATAACTTGGTTTTGGTGACACTGGATGTAACTGATTTTCAGGCATTCCAAACTCTATAGGACTAGAATGGTTTATGCATTTACTGATAAAGTGCGAGTTTTTGAACACTAAAATGATCAACATTTTGGTAAGAATGATGGAAACAGTGCTCGCAAGCAACTACATTTGCTATGAAGGAGAGCATGTTCTAGAAATCTGGGGTAACAATGGGTGTGGGATGTGCACCAATTTTTGCTGACATTGTAATGAATGACTGGGAGAGGGAGTTTATTTTCAATTCTAAATTTATGCCCAGTATACGAAAATATTCCAGATTTTTGGACGATATATGTTTATTATCGGTGGGAACTATTGAGAAATTAAAGCAATTTTTCTCATACATTACCGAAACTACACCTTTTCTAAAGCTCATAATCAACTATTCTCTTAAAAATATCCAACTGATGAAAGATTGTGTAAAACAAGAGTTTGCTTCTAATATTTACAGAAAAGAAACATTCTCGAACGCTTACTTGCACTTTGATAGTCAGCATCCACTGCATCAAAAGAGAGGGTTGGTAAAGACCTAGGTGGTCCGGGTAGTGAGAATGACTTCAAGGGAAGATCTTTTTTTTTTTTTGCAAGAAATGAACAAATTGGTGGATATGTTCCTCAAGAGAAGGTACATAGTACATTTATTTTACCATGACTTGATGAAGTAATATTAAAGCAATGCAGGGGTATTTATGTTCCACTGTTGGAGAATGCATTAACAGCTGGGAACAGCAAGGATAAAAAGGATGTCTTTAGTACAGGCATGGTCATCACCTATGCAGAGAGCACAAATGAATTGACAAAAATAGTGAGTGACAATTGACCTCTTACTGCATATGACCATGATTCTAGGGAACATGTGGGACTGGTTCCTAAATTCAACTATAAAAGAAACAGTATTTTAAAAGGATTGTTTGAAAAGAAAAAGAAAAATAGAGGAGAGAAAAATGTGGGACTTTTAAATGTGGTATATCCCCACAGTGTCCTTATATGATGAACACAGAATCTTATTACATTGTAAGAATTAAATATAGAGTTAGAAGCCCAGGGTATGTAAATTGTAACTCAATGGGGGTTGTGCATTTTGCTCTTTGCCAAACTTGTTCTGGGTACTATATTGGAAAAAAAAAAAGCTGAGGTCTGAGTAAGAGTGTATGAACATGTACGTGATATCAGCAGTAAAGAAACGAAAAATGCATTAGCAAAAATTTCAAGTGTTTGTTGTAATTTTAAACATTTTAAATTCTTGGTTTTAGACTAAATTAAAAAAGATCCTAGGTCGGTAATTGGAAAAATCTGCTTGAAAAAAAGAACGTCAGTGGCAAATAAAGTTGAATTCTTTGACAGCCTCAGAGCTGAATGATGTTCAAAGCATTCATAGTGATTTACAAAGATTAAGGGAAAAACTACGAAGGTGAAGGGTTGAATTAGAAGGCGTAAATTGAGAGTTTGAAACTGAATTATCAGTGGGAGTGGTAAGCATTAGGTAGCCTATCTACCACAAGAGGAGTGGTTTCTGGTCCAGAAATTGTAGTTTACTGGCTGTGTGGCCATTTTTTCCATCCCTTTCAACTTTCTGGATTAAAAGCCCGTGTTTGCGCACTGTGCAGCAGTGCTCAGCTGAGGTAAACTATTACCAGTGCCAGAAAGTTTGCTCTTCAGTTTTCCCCTTAGAATGAGCTTGTTCTTTTACTTTTTACACTTCAATTAGCGTAACTGGCTAGCACTTTAAAAGGCTTTTGTAGTATTTATTGTAGCACACTTAGGTGCTATCAGCACTAGCTGTTCCTACGCAGTAACAGCACCAGTACTTATTAGTTATGACCACCCCTCCTGGTATGATTGTAGGGCAATTTCCTGTGCTTTCTCCTGTTAAGCTGGTGCACTTGAGCATTCTGAGACAGTGTGGCAATTGCCTAATGTACACAGACAACCTTCACCTTTTACCTCCCAACACTCATACCTGTGAGAGATGCACTTATATCACCAAAATGGAAGCAGTGTATACTCCAACCAAGACCGGGCTACCTAGTCAAGAGGAGAAGGTCAACATCTGCAACTCACTACATAGAACACACAGCCCTCCAAAACACCAACCATCACAAGCCACACATAGAAACACAAACCATCCACCCACCTTCGCAGAGGGTCTCAATAAAAATTTACCAAAACAACAGAGACCCCCCCCAAGACTGAAACGCACTCAACCACAACACAATGCCAACCCCAAAACACATAGCTCACCACCACAGTTTCCCCCTCTACCCAAGTCCTTTATGGCAAAATCTGCCCCATAACACATGCACTCAGGTCACTCTACAACAAGTAAAATATGACTCAATGTTTGTCCATGTGGGTGTGGAATGACCTGAGACGTACCTCCCTGGACTACATGAAAAGAGATGTGATGGAACTCTTGGATTATGTGGCCCAGGCAGGTATTACCCTAGCCCTGAGCAGTACTCTACCGTCACCCAGAATAATACCACAGTACGAGCAGAAAATGATTAACTTCAACAATTGGCTAAGCTTCTGGTGTCATTCTAAAGGGATCCAGTATCTGTCTGTCTGGGACATCATGATCAACAGACCTCGATGCTTTGCCAGAGATGGCCTGCATCTGTCACCCCTGGGATTCTGGGTACTGGCTAAGGCTCTTGCCATACCTATAGTGCCTTTTTTAGGCAGTGTTCCAAAGATGAAAATTCCACTGCAACAGCTACAAACAATTGCAATCTGAGGGTCATGTTGCTCAATGTTAGAAGTCTAAATCTCAAGATGCACTCACTAGAAGCACTCCTCAAAATGGAGAATGTCGACATCTGTGCTGTAACGGACACCTGGTTTAAAGAGGTGGAAAGCACCGCTGCGCTCCCAGGCTACAACTCATTCTGTACATTTTGGCCCCAGAATGTGGCCAGAAGCTCCAAAGGCGGTGGTGTCTCCATATTCTTAAAGGATACGCACACCTCTAGACTGGTAGCCCAGCATAATGCATCCAAGACACTTCTGGCAGAACTAACACTGGGAAAGACGGCGATACAAGTCATAGCCTGCTACAGAACCCCAAACATGTTCCTAGACTCACATGCCAACTTCCTAAGCACCCTGGAATCTACCAAGGTCCAACCCAATACTCTTATACTGGGTGACTTCAACTACCCTTCCATCAACTGGAAAAATTTTCAAGTACCAATGTACAGGCCCAACGCTTTCTGGAATTTATCATTTCCAATGCCCTGAACCAGCTCATTCTGACTTCCACTAGAGGAAGCAACATCATCGACCTGGTAATCACCAATATGGGAGACCATAGCTCCACACCTACAGTCAGTTCCTCCCTGGTTAAATCTGACCACAAACTGATCACCATGGAAATCTCCATCTCACCTACACCTCCCGCTAAGGTGACCACCCTGAAAAACTTCTCTAAAGCCAACTTTGGGCTCTTAAAAGCAGAGGTGACTAACTTCTCGGCATCCATGCCAATTGTGAAATAGCTGCATGACCGCCAAATCATACACCAATGCACTGTATGAGCATGTACACAAATGCATGGACTTTGCCATACCAAATAGAACTAAGACACTCTCCTCTGAAAAAAGGAAGCCAATCTGGTGGTCCCCAGCCATCAATAAACTCTACACTAGAAGGAAGAAACTATTGCAGAAAAAAATGAAGTCACAACACTGGAAAACCTCCCTTATCAGTCTAACTAAAAGCTATGATCCCTTATCAAATCCTCTAAAGCCAGCCATGAAGGCAGAACTGCTGCTGACACCAAAAACAACCACAAAGCCTTCTATAGCTATATCAAAAACCTCAAAGGTAATACCCAGATTGCTCGGAGTTATTGTACAATGGCACCTCCTATACTGAGCCAACAGATATAGCCAACATACTGGCCGACAGATTCAGTGCCAATTTTACCCCCCCCCCAAGGTCCTGTCACAATACCAGGTGAAAGCACAGGTAAAAGCTGCATTGTCCAAAGCCAAGAGTACAGAGGAACCTTGATGAGTGGAAGGGTAACAGAAAGTTCACACCGGGGATCACACCAACAGCACTACTAGATAGGGTCCAAGGGTACTAGCTGCTAGTACAAGGGGCTAGGGAACTACTAAATGGAGGTGAATACCACACAACATGGCTGGGCTAATATATGCCTTCGGGCAGATAGCCCAGTACCAACCTATGAACCTATGGGACCTGATAATATCCCTGGCTGCGTCCTACATGAGCTACAAAATGAACTGGCACCACACCTCTGTGCCCTGTTCAATCACAGCCTTACCTCAAGCTATGTCCCTAACGAATGGCGCACAGCTACAGTCATCCCGCTCTATAAAGGAGGAGCAACTACAGACCCTGGGAACTATCACAACATTAGCCTAACAAGACTGGTATGCAAAGCTATGGAGTGCATCATCATGGACCTGCTTAACAAAGATATAGGCAATCTCCAAACTCTTGACCCCACACAGTTTGGCTTTTTCAAGGGGAGATCCCATCTGCTGAACCTGGCTGACGTCTTCGAGGCAGTCACCAAGGCTGTGGATGAGGGTAAGGCAGAGCATACAGCCTACCTCGACCAGGCCAAGGCCTTTGATAACATTCCCCACTCAGGTAACATTGATAAACTCACCAAACTAGGCATCAATCCTTACATCACTAGGTGTGTTGCAAATTGGCTCACAGACAGGACCCACAGAGTGAAAATTGCAGATTCTAAGTCAGACTGTCGATCAGTCACGCGTGGAGTCCTACAGGGCTCGGTCCTGGGCCCTCTCCTGTTTGGCATCTACTTCTCAGATGTCCAGGCCAACACAGAAGGACTCTGGCTGACTAAGTTCGCTGATTAATGCAAGCTAGGAATCATTATCAACTCCCCAAGTGATGCAGCCATCCTACAAAAGGGCCTTTCTGAGACCAGTGACTGGTGTCAGAACCATGGCCTCAAGCTTAGTGCCAAAAAATGTGTTATCATCCCCTCTGGAAAAAACTCAGTTCCCACGAATTACCATGTTGATGGGAGCCTACTGACCACGGAAGGGGCCATAAGAGATCTGGGCACCCAAGTCGACAGCCACCTCACCTTCTATCACCACATTGGTATTGTGGTCAGAAAGTCCTTCTACGTGGCACATCTTATAACCAAAGGTTTTGCATACAGGAAGAAAGAGGTCATCATCCCTCTCTAAGCCTCCCTCATTAGACCAATCATCGAATATAACGCCCCATTTGGCATGTACCTGACCAGACACCTACAACAGCTGGAGAGGCCACAAAAGCATCTCACAAAAAGAATCCAAGGCCTTAAACACATGTCCTGCATGGACAGACTCAAGAAACTTCAGCTTTTCTCAGTCTCTTATCATCTACGTAGAGGTGATCTCTGCTTGACTTATAAAGTCATGTGCGAGTCCTTTTTGAAATGATACACCTAAAGAAATCCCAATCCCCCCGTGCCACACACTCCAGAGATCACAACCTCATTACCACAATTAACAGAAAATGCTGGAGGAACAAGTTCATCTCCCAAAGACTGCCCATACTCTGGAATAAGCTCCTCATTCATTTCAAGCAGAGCACCTCAATGGCCCTCTTCAAGGGAAATGTTGACGAGTGGATGGGTAACACTACTGGATACGGGCACTGGAATTAACATAGGGTGGCATGGCACCTAGGCAATGCTTTTGGGGGCTAGGCTCCAGGGCCATTAGCCTAGTACACACCTATGAACCTATGAAAAGCTACTGTGTTTGAATTAAACTTGTTCTGATGAAGTCCAGGAAGGACAAAAGTGCTTAACATGCAATAAAGTTGTTCCTGTGGTTTACCTGCGATCTTGGTTGGTTTTTACATTATTTCTTGGTTTTTATCTAATTGGTGCTGTCTGCATTGTGCCCAATGACTGGTGATTCCTCTGTGAATCAAACTCTGGTATAACAGAAGACCGTAGTGCAGCAGTGTAAGGTTGCCGGGTTTGCTAAACCATACTGTAGCCTGCTACATAGCCAAACAGTTTTGAATTTTGAACAGAACGACCAGAGTAACCTGGAAACAGTAACAAGAGAAACAACACCAGCAACTGCAGGACTGTACCAGATAATCTTGTAAGAGTTGCACACAAAGGAAGCCAAGTACGACTGTTAAAGTTAGAGTGCAGTGCTGTTCCTGATGAGACAGTTGCAGTAAACCTTGGATACTCTTACAGGAGGCAGTTAGCCAAAGGGTCAGGTAAAACAGACAATAGTAAGTGTCTTACAGAAATGAATTACACTAGAAAGTTATCAGACAATTTACGGTGAAGAAATAATTTATGTACTTGTATGCAGAGTTAATCTTCTACAATCAAAGATAACAACATATTTTAGTAAATAATGCATGTGTTAGTTACAATGTTTTTTTTTGCCTGAAATATAAGAGTTACATGTGGCAAACAGTACTGTTATTAGCTGGCCCAGTTACTATCTAGAAATCTACACAGGTGAATCAGACCAGCTGCACAAGAGCAGAACCTGTGTTGCATAAGCTACTATCCTAAATAATGCCATTATTATTATGTTTGTTTATTTAATTTATTTTTGTTAATGCCAGTATTATTATTACTGTTTTACTCTTATTTCACATTTAGTAATCGGATAAATGAATTAGCCCAGCGCAAGGATCCTTTTCAGCCAAGACCTAGGCCGTAAAGGCAGAAAAATTCCACAAGATCATACCCTCACCTCAGGCTTCGTGCCCACTGAGTGGTGCACAGCTACAGTTATCCCACTCCACAAGGGGGGATCCACCTTGGATCCCAGGAACTACCATGCAAGGCCATGGAACTTATAAACAAAGAAATTGGCAACCTTAAAACACTGGACCCCACCCAGTTTGGGTTTGTGAAGGGCCGATCTTGTCTCCTGAATCGGTCTGCAGAGCCGTGGACGAGGGTAAGGCAGTCCACACACCCTATCTGGACCTCGCCAAGGCCTTTGACACTATCCTCCACTCTGGAATCATAGATAAACTTACTAAGCTGAGCATTAATCCCTACATCACTCGATGGGTTGCCAATTGGCTTACTGACAGAACCCACACTATAAAAGTAGCTGACTCCAAATCCAGCTCCAGACAAGTGGAGTACCTCAGGGTTCAGTCCTGGGACCTCTCTTGTTTGACATCTACTTCTCTGAAGTACAGGCCAACACTAAGGGACTCTGGCTAACAAAGTTCACAGATGACTGCAAACTGGGAGCCATTACTGAACCCCCAAATGATGTGGATACTCTACAAAAGGGCCTTACAGGAACAGATGCTTGGTGCCAGAGCCATGGGCTCAAGCTCAATGCCAAGAAATGTATAGTTATCCCCTTTGGGAAAAAACATGTACCTGTGAATTATCACATAGGTGGCAGTACACTAAACACCAAAAGTGTGATAAGAGACTTAGGGACGCAGGTGGACAGTGGTCTCACCTTCAATAACCACATTGCCACAACAGTCAGGAAATCCTTCTATGTGGCACACCTCATCACTAAGGGCTTTTCATCCAGAAAAAAGGAGATCATTGTCCCACTGTACTCATCCCTTATTAGACCCATTATAGAATACAACGCCTCATTTGGTATGTATCTCTCAAGACATCTGCAACAACTGGAAAGGCCGCAGAAATACCTCACTAAAAGAGTCACAGGCCTAAAGCAGATCCCCTATGCTGACCACCTTAAAAAACTCCAGCTATACTCTCGCATATCATCTACTCCGAGGCAATCTCTGCTTAACATACAAGGCCATGTCAAATCCAGAGCTGTTGGACATGCTACACTTAAAGAAATCCCAATCCCTCAGAGCCACACGCTCCAGGGATCTAAATCTTGTCATCACAATAAACAAAACATGCTGGAGGGATAGGTTCCTGACCCACAGACTCCCCAGACTCTGGACTAGACTGCCCATACATGTCAAGCAGAGCGCCTCTTTGGCCCTCTTCAAAAGGAACCTTGATGATTGGATGGGAAAAAGGAAATTCACCCCGGGGATGACGTCAGTCGCCCTGCTAGACAGGGGTCCAGGGAAGTAAATAGTGTGGGAAGAAATAGCCAGGGAATTGTTATGGTTAGGCTTGTATAGGAGGACTGAAACCACCACAAAAACGAATATGACCTAGGTTTCGTCTTTATTTAGACTTCTTCAGAACAAAATGTTAAATAAAGACGAAACCTAGGTCAAATTCGTTTTTGTGGTGGTTTCAGTCCTCCAGTACCCATTGTCGGTTCCATTTTCTTTCATTTGGTTTTAGGCTTGTATAGGCCCTAGGGCCGATAGCCTATGAACCTATATACAATCTATGCAAGCAAACACTGGATGGTTAAATAAAACAAGTCTGAATATGAAAAGAATCAGGCTCAAGCAAAACAAAATTAACGTATACAGTACATCATATAAACAATTAAAGTAACTGCATAATTAATATAGGACAAGGAATGGTGCAGCCAGGGCCCTGACCTGGGATCACAAGAAAGATACTCCTGCAGATCACTGTAGTTACCATGCACCAATGTTGCCACTACCCATGAAGTGATGCACGGCTCACAGTCTTCTTCAGGTTGCCAAGTTGAAGTGATGACACTGTCATAGTTGTTGACATGCAACCTTCTCAGGCAATACCACCCGTGCAGGTCCAGCCTTGTAAGTTAATGGACTGTTGGAACGCTTAGCTTTATATAATATATACAATTATAAAAGCTTTAGAGAAGGAAATCTCAACTGTTGCAGATATACAGAAGATCTTAAAGGTAGATTTTCTCAGGCACTAAAAAGCAATGAATGTAACATTCTATTCTGCGATTGAAGTTTTAGAAAAAGTATGGAAGATGCTACATTCAGACACACTGTGATCATTTAGCAGCCACAAAAAATGTTTTTCTGAATGAGGAGTATCTCATACATTTGCATACACAAGCCAAGTTCAAAGAAAAAGGCAGAAGTGCTGAACTGTACAAGTACAAATAATGATTTGTTTGACTCTTTGTCAGCCATCTTGTGGAAAGACTGTTCTGTCTAGTTTGCTCCTAACAAAGTGGAAGATCCCTAAACTTTTGAAGGTGGACTGCACTCTCAGCCTTAAAGTTCAACTGCATACTGGTGAACCTGAATATGGCACATGCATTCAGCTTCTACCATTCTGAAAAGTAGAAACTGGTGGCTAATGGCTCTCTTAATCCTATTTTTAAAATAATAACTTTATGATAAATAGGGCTTCCAATGAAACACACTGCTGTAGCCAGCACTCAAAACCTTCTGGCTGTGTGGTTACTAGAGCATTTTCCTCTTGATTTGCATTCAGGGGCAGAACATCTCCTGTCTCAGCTTCTGACTGCTGTATCATAATTTGAATTACACTATAGATACTGCCTGCTGTTCGTGACAGCATACCAACTTTCCATTACAAATTACATGTTTTATTAACAGGGTATGCCTTTATGTTTTTTTTTCACAGTTACAAGCTCCAACACAACAAAATAACAAGGTGATGGAACAACCACTTGTCAGACAGTAATATATAATGAATACAGCATCACAGCATTATGTGTTCATTAAATATCAACTATTTGTGAGTAAACACACTGCCAAATGCCTGCATCCCCCTACTTCATGTCATCACTATACTAGATGCCAAGTTGAAGTGATGACACTGTCATAGTTGTTGACATGGAACCTTCTCAGGCAGGGTCCATACAGGCATTCAGCAATACTGATAAAACAACTCTGGTTTTAAAGTAAAATTTATACTAATAAACAAAAGAGAATTTTAGCAGCATCTGTTACTTCTAGTAGCAAATTCACTGCTCTGTGATGGCAGCCAATTGTCTGGACATTATGCAGCTAAGTAATCCAGTTGCACATAACCTTTAAATATACTAACTCCAGACTGCAGAACTTCTGAAACTAGGAGCAAATGCCCTGAAATGACTTTCTGAAGAACTGGCTCTCAACAAAACGGACTGCTCCTGCTATAACACTACAAGACTGTATTACATTTCAAGGCTTTTAGTTCCAACATTGTATGTTCTTTTGTTTGTTTTTTTAAGAACATTTTTATTAATTTACTATAGTTACAATACATACACAGAAAGGAAGAAATTCAACATCACATATTGTTATACAATGTTAGGAATACACTGAATCAAAGTAATCTTACACAATTAACACATTAAGAGTCTTGGTATTTCAGTAGCAACATTTAAAGGCTATCCCTACCACTAAAAGTCTTTGTATGATCTTACTCCGATAACTTCTTTTTCAGTTTTACATAGGTTCATAGGTAGGTACTAGGCTATCTGCCCGAGGTCATTTATAAGTCTAGCCAGAGTGTGTCGGCTTTCGCCGCCCCATTGATTAATTAACTGATCCTCTGTCAAGCAGAGCCAATGAAGTGATCCCGGGGGTGTATTTTCTTTTACCCATCCACTCATTAAGGTTTCTCTTAAAGAGTGTTAGTGAGGGGCTCTGCCTAATGTAGTTTGAAATTCTGTTCCAAAGAATGGGGAGTCTCTGTGACAGGAATCTATCCCTCCAGCATGTTCTATTTATTGTTGTGGCAAGTTTAGCTCACTAGAGCGTGTGCCTCGCAGTGACTTGGATTTCTTTAGGTGGAGCATGTCCATCAATTCTGAGTTGGATATGGCTTTGTAAGTCGGGCAGAGATCACCTCTGAGTAAACGATATGCCACTGAGTACAGACAGAGTTTTTTCAGATGGGCTGCATAGGACATATGTTTGAGGCCAGTAATCCTCTTGGTGAGGTACTTTTGTGGTCTTTCCAGCTGTTGGAAGTATCTTGTGAGGTACATCCCAAATGGGACATTGTACTCTATGATGGGTCTAATGAGTGACGAGTAGAGGGGCACTATAACCTCTATTTCTAGATGCGAACCCTTTAGTAATTAGATGGGCCACATAGAAGGATTTCCTAACTACTTTGGCAATATATTGTCGAAAGAGAGATTACTATCTACCTAGGTCCCTAGATCTCTTATTACCTCTTCTGTATTAAGGGGGCTGCCACCTATGCGGTAATTTGTGGGTGTTTTGTTTTTCCCCAAACGGGATGACTATGTATTTTTTGGCATTTAGCTTGAGGCCATGACTTTGACACCAGGTGTCCAGCTCAGTAAGGCCCTTTTGGAGGATGTCCATGTCAACCGGAGAGTCAGTTATGGCTACCAGTTTGCAGTCATCAGCGAACTTGGTTAGCCATAGTCCTCCTGTGTCTGCCTGTACTTCTGAGAAGTATATGCCGAACAATAGGGGTCCCGGGACTGAGCCTTGCGGGACACCACTTGTGACTGGTTTAGAGTTGGACCTGGAGCCCGCTATTCTTACCGTGTGAGTTCTGTCTGTAAGCCAGTTGGCAATCCATCTTGTGACGTAGGGGTTTATGTTCAGGCTGGTGAGTTTTTCTGTAATACCAGAGTGGGGAATGGTGTCGAAAGCCTTGGCGAGGTCAAGGTAGGCTGTGTGAACCACGTTTCCCTCGTCTATGGCCTTGGTGACTGTCTTGAAGAAGTCAACCAGGTTTAGTAGGGATGACCTGCCCTTAACAAAGCTGAACTGGGTCGGGTCAAGTGTTTGGAGGTTTCCAGTGTCTTTGTTAATGAGTTCCATGATGATGCGTTCCATAGTCTTGCAGACCAGGCTAGTCAGGCTTATGGGGCTATAGTTACCAGGGTCAGCTGTGGCCCCTCCTTTGTGGAGAGGAATTAACCGTTGCTGTGCACCATTCTATGGGCACGTTGCCTGTGGAGAGGCTGAGGTTGAACAGCGTGTTTAGGTGGGGGTTTAGTTCGTTCTGTAGTTCGTGCAAGACGCAGCCTGGGACACCATCTGGTCCCATTGACGCTGTGTGTTTGGCTTTTGAAAGGGCTGTTTTCACCTGTGTGTCTGTGATTTTTGGGACGCTACACTTTTCCTGTATTGTGGGCCCTTTTGGAGGTGAGAGGGGGTGAAGTTTGCACTGAAACCATCTGCCAGGATGTTGGCAATATCAGTAGGTTCAGTATATTTTGTGCTATTTTGCACTAGTTCAGTGCTTATCTGTGAGTTGCCATTTAGATTCTTAACATAGTTAAAGAAAGCTTTGTGGTTATCGTTTGAAACCTTGGCTATTTTTCTTTCGAAGTTAGCCTTGGATGATTTCATGAGGGACCTTAGTTTCTTACTGATACTGATCAGGGATGTCTTTCCTTCTTGGGATTTGCTTTTTTCTGAACTAATTTCCTCCTTCTATTGTACAGCCTGTTTATGGCAGGGGTCCACCAAACTGGTTTCCTTCTCTTAGAGGAGTGACTCTTGGTTTTGCTAGGGATGGCACGATCCATGCATCCTTGTAGGTGCTCATAGAATGCATTTGTAAAGGTTTCTGCATCTTGGGCAGCATTATCCTTTAGCGTGGGGACTGTGAAACTTACCACCTCTGTCTTAAATAAAGTGAAGTTTGCTTTAGAAAAGTTTTTTACTGTGGTTTCCTTAGTTGAGGGTGGTGGTGGGGTGTGGACATCCAGAGTGATTAGTTTATGGTCTGATCTACCAGGGACGTGTTGACCTCCGGTGTGGAATACCTGTCGCCCATGTTGGTGATGACCAGGTCCAATATGTTTTCACCTCTAGTAGGGGAATTTACCAGCTGATCCAGGGCGTTTGAGTTGATGAATTCCAGGAAGCACTGGGCCTGGGAGTTTGTACTCGAGTAGTTTTCCCAGTGAATGGCAGGGCAATTGAAATCGCCCAATATCAGGGTGTTCGGTAGGACCTTCATGTTTTCCAGTGTCTCTAGAAAGGTGGAGTGATGGTCCTGGGTCATGGAGGGTGATCTGTAGCAGGCCACAATTTGCACTGTAGATTTGACCGATGTTAGTTGCACATGGATGATCTCAGAGGGATCATGCTGTGCCACTAACCTGGAGGTGTAGGTATCCTTGATGAATATGGATACATCCCCTCCTTTTGTGTTTCGGTCCGTGTTCTGTGGCCGAAACGTGTGGTATGATTTGTAGCCCGGTAGTGCTGGGGTGCTCTCTGGAGCCTTGAACGAGGTTTCAGTTACTGCGCAGATGTCGATGTTCTCCATACTGAGGAGAGCTTCGAGCACGTGCATTTTGAGATTTAAACTCCTGGCGTTGAGTAGCATAACACTCAGTTTTTTGTTAACTGTGCTGTTTACGGAGGTGGGTTTGATTTTTGAGCCTTGCCTAAAAAAGGCACTATGGGGGCAGCAAGAGCCGTGGCCAGTATTCGAAAGCCTAAGGGGTGACAGGTGCACGCCGTCTCTTGCAAAGCAACGTGGCTTGTTGAGCATGTCATCCCAGGCTGACAGACACTGGATCCCCTTTTGAATGACACCAGAAGCTTAGCCAATTGTTGAAATTGATCATTTTTCCCTTTATACTGAGGTATCATTCTTGGTGAGGGCAGGATCATACCAGCCTGGGCTACATGATCAGACTGCTCTTCCATGTCTCTTTTCATGTAGTCCAGGGAGGTACGTCTTTCACACCAACATGAACAATGACAGAGTCATATTTGTACTTGTTCTGGAGTGACCTGAGTGCTTGTGTTATGTGGCAGATTCTGGCTCCCGACAGGCAGCTAACAGTAACCTTGTGCTTGTCTAGCCTAGTGAGTGGGACATCAGTGTGCCTGACTATAGAGTCACCTATTACCAGTGTATTAGGTATGTTATTTCACCTTAAGGGTTGTGATTGTGTGGGACACTGATTTTGTGTTTTATGTGATGTCTGGTTTGTGACAGGAAGTGCAGGTGGTTTGGGTGTCTGCTTAGGAGGTCTCTGATGCTTTTGCAGGTTTTTATTTAGAGCCTCCAAGTATGATTTTGTGTATTTATGTGTATTTTTTGCTAGTGTTGTTTTGGTAGGTCTGTGTGCGTCTGGAGGTGTGGCGCCATACCTCTCAACTGTCCCCGATTTTCAGGGATTTCCCTGATTTTGACTCAAATTTTAGCTCTGTCCCTCTTAATCCCTCCTAAAACTAGTGACTTTTGGAGGAAAGGTGGTGAATTACACTTAATGAATAATGACAATAATTAAGAGTTATAAACTTCTTTTACTTCAGAAAATGTGTATTAATTCATATGCTCTGATTCTGTCAATGTTTCAAGTTAGTAGCACTAATATTTTAAAAGTGTCCCTGATTGTCCCTGATTTTTTCTTGACTTGTCCCTGATTCTGTTGCAATTTGTCCCTGATTGGTTGAGAGGTCTGTGTGGCGCAAGTGTTAATCTTCTCCTCTTGACTGCCTGTTCCAGTCTTGGGTGGAGACAGCTTAGCTTCCAGTTTAGCTGTATAATTGCATCTCTCGCATATGTTAGTGGTTTGTGGTAGGAAAAGAGGGTTGTCTGTGTTCATGAGGCAGTTGTAACATTGCCTCAGGATACCCAGATTCACCAGCTGGACTGGAGAGTACACCTGAAATTGCCCTTTGGTCATGCCTGAATAGTAGGGTGAGCTGGTTGGTGAGGGGTGACTAAAGGGCCTTGCCCTGCTGGGCAATCAGTGTCAGGGTATATTAGTGCTTGCTATTGGGTCTGAGCAAGTGCTGGGCTGTAGGATGCTTTTTGAGTGTTTAGGTTGAGAGTTAGACTAGTTTCAAGGGAAAAACTGAAGAGGAGACTTAGTGGAGCCGGTAATAATTTAACCACAGCTAACCGGTGCTGCCCAGTGAGCAAAACCGTGCAAACGCGGTTTTTATAGTAGGGAAATGAAAGAGAGAAATTAGCCCAAAATGGCCAATAAACTATTAACTTCTGGGCTGGAACCACTCCTCCAGGGACAGATAGGTTGCTCAAAGCTCCCCTCTCTCACAGGTGAACAGAGAAACTTCCTTCTATCCAAGTAAGGTATGGGCAACTCAGAAACTAGTATCACAGCCCTGAATTCAGCACTAGCCTGAAAAGTGGACTATACTAGCTTAGAAAGGCGGGAAACAAGGAATTTTTTTTTTAAAAGATAAGGTAAAAACAGTAAAAAAATACACTTAAAACAGCTTTAAACGAATACAAATGATCAGAAAAGACCATCACACTTTAGTGTGTAGCCTACAACAGTTAAACAAATTATTTAAACAAAAAACAACTTTTTAAAAGTGCAGGCAGTCAGATAAGTGCAATGAGGATGGCCTAATGGTTAGGGTGTTTGCCTTACAAACACAAGGTGCAGGGCTTGAGTCTCACAAGGGATAATTGGCTAGGCTTACAATGGCTCACAAGGGCAGGTAGCCTAGTACTAACCTATGAACCTATGAATAAAACAAGCTTTTAAATCACAATAAATGCTGGAAAATCTGCGTTTAGGTGGAAAACAGTTAAGTACAGCAAGAAAGTACAGAAAACTGATACTTAATCACTCCAAAGTCTCTCTTCTAAGCTAGAAGGCTTGTATCAGTTTAAGGCTTTCTAGTGCTACCCAGTAGGTTAGTTACAGGAAAGATGGGAAACAAGCGCAAATGTGGTCTTTTAAACCAGAAAGTTGAAAGAGGCAGACAAACTGTCCAAATGATCAATAAACTACAAGTTCTGGGCCAAGGACCTCTCCTCTCGTGGTAGACAGGCTACCTAGTGCTTACCACTTCCACTGATAAGCTAGAAGGCTTTCCTCCAACACAGAAAGGCTTGCGGGGCTCAGATGCTTACCAACAGTCCTGGATACAGCAACTCTGTATCTGGACTAGGCTAGTTACAGCAAAGGTGGGAAACAAGTGCAAGTACGGCTTTTAAACCAGAATGTTGAAAGACATGGAAAAAAAACTGCCCAAACAGCCAATAGCCACAATTCCTGGTCCAGGAACCACTCCTCTTGTGGTAGATAGGCTACCTAATGTTTACCACTTCCACTGATAAGCTAGAAGGCTTCCCTCCGACACAGAAAGGCTTGGGGGGGGGGCTAAGAAGCTTACAAAGAGTCCTGGATACAGCAAATCTGTACCTGGACTAGACTAGTTACAGGAAAGGGGGGAACAAGTACAAACGCAGGCTTTAAATCCAGCAAGTTGAAAGATATGGAAAACTGCCCAAACGGCCAAATAAACTACAATTTCTGGGCCAAAACTCACTCTTCCCATGAAGGATAGGGCTACCTAGGGCTTACCACTCCCACTGATAAGCTAGAAGGCTTCCCTCCAATACAGAAAGGTTTGGGGGGCTCAGAAGTTTACTAACAATCCTGGATACAGCAACTCTGTAGCAGGACTAGGCTAGTTATAGGAAAGGCTGGAAACAGGCGCAAGTGCGGCTATCAAACCCAAAAGTTGAAAGAGATGGAAAAAAATGCTTAAACAGCCAATAGCTACAATTTCAGGGCCAGGGACCACTCCTGTTGGGGTAGATAGGTTACCTAGTGCTTACCACTCCCACTGATAAGCTAGAGGGCTTCTCTCCAACACGGAAAGGCTTGGGGGGCTCAGAAGCTTACAAAGAGTCCTGGATACAGCAAATCTGTACCTGGACTAGACTAGTAATAGGAAAGGCAGGAAACAAGCGCAGACACAGGCTTTTAAATCAGAAGGGTGAAAGAGATGGAAAAGCTTTCCAAACGGCCAATAAACTATAATTTCTGGGCCAGAAACCACTCCTTCTGTGGTAGATAGGTTACCTAGTGCTTACCACTCCCACTGATAAGCTAGAAGGCTTCTCTCCAACACAGAAGGGCTTGGGGGGGCTCAGAAGCATACCAACAGTCCTGGATACAGCAAATCTGTACCTGGACTACACTAGTTATAGGAAAGGCGGGGACCAAACGCAAAACGGGCTTTTAACTAGAAAGTAGAAACAGATGGAAAAACTGCCCAAACGGCCAATGAACTACAATTTCAGGGCCAAAACTCACTCTTCTCGTGTTAGATAGGCTACCTAGTGCTTACCACTCCCAGTGATAAGCGAGAAGGCTTCCCTCCAACACAAAAAAGGCTTGGGGGGTTCAGAAGTTTACCAACAGTCATGGATACAGCAAGTCTGTATCTGGACTTGACTAGTTACAGGAAAGGCAGGAAATAAGCTTAGATTTTTTTTTTTTTTTTACAGAAAAGCAGCTAAAACAGCAGTAAATACAATTTAAATTGCAGTGCAGGCCAGCACACCCAAGTATGTAGCAACACTACGGCAAATACAGTTCAAATAAATGCAATTAAATTAACAAATTACTAAAAAACAAGTGCAGAAGGCAGTAAATTAGAAGGCTACTAACAAGCAGTAATAAGTGCAGAGTAAGAGCGACTGAACAGATAACAGCACACAGAAGAGCAACTAAGACAGTACTTCCGTTAAATTTAAAAGTTCTTTGAAAGTAGGAATAGAGTTTGCTTTCCTATTTTCTGTAGTCACTTTTCTAGCAACTTCCAAAAGACTCCAAAATATTTTTTGTTTGGCTTTTACAGAAATAGAGCATTCATTAGTGTTATTAATCTAGTTAAAGAACAATTATCAACTCATACCCCTTAAAAACATACTTGTCTTTTCTCAAGACACATTTAGTTTTTCACAGTCCATAAACATGTGTATACATACAATCAGCTTTTGTATCTTTACATCTCCAACAAACTGAAGAAGTCATTTTACTAAACTTAGAGATTTTTATAGAGAGGAACAAAGATTCTCTATATATCTGACAGCATTGTAGACTGCTGCACAGATTCCCAAAGCTGCATACACATGCACTGCAGCTAAGCACTAAACAGTTTTAAACAAAAAACTGAGTCAAAAGATGAACTGAAAGACGATCTAGGGAGAAAAGAGCTTCAGAAACGTATGTGCACTTCAAAAGTGGCAAAATGAACTAATTCGGATATACTTTCTATCTGAATTTAAGCACTCTAATAGAGAATAGCGGGAAGGCTAGAGTATTTTGGAATGGTGCCCAAGTGAGTACTACCTGCCATGACAGTACCGAACAGTAAGGAATACACAGATAGGCATCTAGGATGAAAAGGGTAAGTAGCACTACCCATGCAGATCAAGACTATAAGTGAGACAACCAGCAAATCTACTGGGTAAATAAGAACAACCTTCCCCTCTCCTAGAAGTCCAACCACCTTATTTACTTACAGAAAAACAAGTCAGTCTGTCTCCAAAAATTAAAGAGATGGGGATGGTAATATTATACAACCCACAACAAATAATTTCAAGAAAAACAAGTAACTGACCTTTGCAAAAAGTCATCATAGTAATCCCGTTGCATACGTTTCGATGTAATCTGTTTGTACTCCTTCAGTAATCGGCGGATGGGATCGCTCAAAGCCCCATATAGGCAGCGTTCCCCATCAAAAGTGTTTGCCTCACATTTTGCACCTGCAGTGAAAAAAATATTATGTAAATTAAGACGACCTTACCCAACCAGCTGCTAGCTTCTATTCTACTACTTAGTGGATAAACCACTGAACTTAGTCCTTCCCACTAGGTTAACAACCCTCCCACGTCAACACCAGAAATACATTTTCATTTCCTTCCTACCACTGTCCAAACTGCATACATAAGTCAGCGTCTTCCATATATTCACCACCCTACTTGGGGGGGGGGGGAGTTATGTACTTGTCATAATACTCGATACATGTTGTCTTGTCTCACCCATTTCATCTACTGGGTGAACAGATCCGACCTTGGTGCTTTTTCAGGAGCTTGGATGCAGGGTTCTGACTCCACTGTCTACCCATAAATTCCCTCTAGTCACCAGGTTGAGTTTGCCTACTTATTGTTAGAAATTCTCTACTTGGAAACATAAAACAGTCTTGGCTGACCATCCTATTTGACAACCAGGACATGATTAAAGACAGAGAAACAAAAAAGGCTGTCCAGAAGACAAGATCACATCCATCCATTCAGCCTGGACTCCAAGAATGACAATTTAGAATGGGAGATGGCGAGAGGGATATTGAACCGGATTAAACAAGATGACACGGATCTAACATTATGGTAAGTACATAACTTTTGTATCAGATTTTTTTTTTGTCTGATTAAGATAGTGGGACAGATTCCCAAGCTACTCAATGACCTGGGTGGTTTCAAGGAAGGATACTCCTGAGAATGGTGGAGCCAAAGGATGATCAGGATCTGGATTGTACATTCAACTTCTAGTGTGTCACTAAGGTATGTACACTAGACCAAGTAGTTTTAGCGCAAATTTCATCATTAGGAACCCTACCCATAAAGGCAATGGAAACAGCCACCACTCTGGCAGAATAGGTTTTTGGTTTGCCAGGTAAAGCCAGTCCCATCTTTTCATAAACAAAGGCCATACAGTCGGAAAAGCCACCTGGACAGTTTTACTGTAGAAACTCCTTGACCCAATTTAACTTTTGAGAAAGCAATGAAGAGTTGATCAGAGTTTCGGATATCTTTATCCTGTATAAATAAAACCAGAGTTAATGATGACAGCCTAGCAAATTAAGATACATTCCCCTTTGTTACACAACTTTGGGAACACTGGCAGATGTGTGGTCTGATTAAAGATTGTTTCAGATGCTACCTTTGGAAGGAAGTGGGGATTTGTTCCTCAAAGACTTATAAAAAAATAGATATGGAGGTTTGCATGACAAGGCTTGCAACTCTGAGATCCTCTCAGCTGATATGATTGCTACCAAAACAGCATGTTTGTGTTAGCTGACTCTTGGCAAGATTGACAGTAATTCCCAACTGAGCAGCAAGATAAAGCAGGAAATCCTTGCACTGAAAAAGTAGATCCTTAGTTGTTGTGGTAAGGAACCAATCGTCCAGAAAGGGTTACACCTGGAACCCTTATAGTCTACAACATGCTGCTACCACTGTCATGCAACTAGTGAACACCCTAGGGCTATGGTGAGGCCAAAGGACAATGCTCTGAATTCCAGACAGAAATGGAGAAATCTCTTGGACTGTTTTGCTAGCTTGCTATGATAGCAGGATATCTATGGAGCACATCCAATTGTCCTTCCTCAACAGGGGTAGGATAGACTGAACTTTGTCCGTTTTATGAACTGGTGGAGGTGGCTTAGGTTAACTCTGGATTCTGACTGGTCTGGTGGGACCTGTTGGATGACTTTCTTCTATCAGCTTTACTACTTCTGCTACTGCTAATTCCATCTAACTAGTGGAACATCAGGAATGTTCTTCTTTTTCTGAGGAGAAACTAAGGGAATAACTTATCCTCTTGTGATTATCTTCTGTACCCAGGAATCTTGACTGATGGTCTGCCAAGCTTGAAGGTGCACGGATAATCACCCCTCCCCCATCAACTGCCTAAAGGGTGCAGTAGTCAGGCAAATGCTTAGTAGCACTGAAACAGTTTCTCAGTGAAAGGACTGTGAAAACCATGATTCTGCATTGCCCCCTTCCTGGCCAAAATCCTGGCATTTTCAGATCCATAGCTCCCCATTCTGGTTTCTGGAGAAGGTCATTTGTGGGACGGAAAAAACATATGCCAGCTGCAAGCAGGGTCTTGTCTTCCTGCTGACTTCTGGTTTCTTTCACTTTAGGTGCAAACAGGGTTGAACCGTTAAAGAGGGCATTAATGAAGGATGTCTTCAAGCCTTCCGTAAAGTCACATAAGCAGATCCAGTCATGCCAACAGATCACAATGTAGGTGCCTGTTGCTCTAGATGTACCATCAGCTGTGTTAAGACAGCAGGTGTATGGATACATTAGTCATGGAGTGGAGAGTAGACATCAGAGATGTCAACAATTTTTGGATGTCTGCAGACAGGTTACCCAAGAGGGTTTTAACAAATCGTTCACCAGGTCCCTCTGAAAACAGGTCATGTGAGCCAGTTAGTTCAGCACTCTAAGTGAAAAGGTCGCTGAAACATGCATCCATTTTCCAAATCTGCCCAATACCCTAGAATCTCTATTTGGGGAGGTAAACAGATGCCCTCTCCTTGGACAGCTGCTTCCTTGTGGCTACCACAGCACACATGTTATCTACTAGAGGACCCTTGCTCCAGTGGGACTTATTCCTAGGCGATACTAAAGTTTTGGCTGGTTTGCATGGAGTTGTTTCCACTACATTAGACTCCTTCCATGGTCACTGAGAAACTAGGACTAATAGCTCATCAACAGGTGGAATCACCCAGGAGGTAGAAGAGCCAGACCTGAACACCTCTAAAAACACAGAATCCTCTGGAGAGGGGGCTTCAGAGGACCAACCTCCTCTTTGTTTCATTAACTCCAGAATATTTCAGAAGGAGGAATCTTCTAGAGGGGATCCCTCTCCTTCTTTGAAATCAGTGTTTGCAGTCTCCAACTCCAGTGAATAGTCCAAGTGTCTCCTCTTACCGGCCCATTTCCTAGGTTTCTTCCCCAATGGGCCTTCTGGAGAAGGTCTGGAATCTGACAGGGAGGCTATCTGGTGTGAACCCTTGAGGTTGGAGAAGGGTGGCTCTCCCTGTCAATCAGGATAAATAGACACAAGATCAGTCAAAGGTCAGGACAGAACAAAGTGGGAGTAGAGACACCTTTCTCTCTCGACCTTGGGAGAACCCTCTCGAGGATGAAATTGGAGGCAAAGAAGTGCCCACCTACACCACAGCAGACAGGGATGGAGTGCCCAGAATTCCAATAGGACCGGTTCTGAGCCTAGAAGCTTCAACTGCACCGAGCTGTCCAGCACTGAGGGGCAGGGATGACTCCAAAAATGCCAGAGTTGACCCTGACTCTCAGGTTTCAGCTCTAATGCTTTGATTCTGAGACTCATCTCAATCTCGTATGGCCAGAGTTGAGAAAGTAAGGAAAACTAGGGTTAAAATAGAAAGCGTTGTTAGCACCGACATGGGTGCTCTAAGGGTCAGGCTCACGTCCATGGGCTTTAGATCGAATGGTCGGACTAGTATAAGAGAAATCAGTGGTGGGGAAGGGTGTACCATGCTTAGAGCCACCAGAGGGATTAGCACTGGGTGGACTTCCAACTGAATCTGTGCCCATAGGAACTTCCACATCACCTGGCAACATCAGCTTCCGATAAGACTCAGTGAAAGGAAGGAACTGAAGAACATTGATGCTTCTCTTGTAAAAATGGGGAATAAAGCCTCAAACTTACTGGGTGCAGGAAGAACCACCGATGGGGGGGGGGGGGTACAGTGAACACATCCTGAACATCCAAATCAAAACATCTTGGTGTATTAGGAGCCACAGCAGATTGCTCTGATGGCTCTCGGGACCTTTTTCTATTTTTATCTGACTTCTTTTCCTGTTTCTTTTTTCTCTCTCTCTGCCTTGTTCCTTACCCTTTTCTCTCTCTCTGCCTTGTTCCTTACCCTTTTCTTTCTCCTTTTCTCTATCCTTGTCATCATTTGCTTTCTCCATTTTCTTGGATGAAGGAGAGGACATTTCTGGAGCAGATGTGGCTGAACCTCCTGCTTTGGCAGGAAGGAGACCCTTCAATAATAGCTTATTATAGAGACAATGTAGGGTCCTAGCCCTAAAAAGAATGACTTATTTCACAGTCAGTAACTAAATGAGACACTCCTAAACAGCAGATATACAATGAGTAAGGATCTTTGGAAGAATCTTGTATCCACAAGCTTAGCATTTCATAAAGCTAGCACTCTTTCCCGACATCCAGGAAAGCAACAATTACAACAGCAGCAGAAGCCACAACAACTGCTAAGCAAAAACCAAAACAGTGTATACATAGAATGAGCTGTACAGGTTAACAGTTAGCTAAGACATTAGAAAATAACAGAAATAGGATTTAGAATTTATATAGAAACAACCCCACCCCCCTTTTTTTAAAAAAAGGGGAGGGTTTTCTGAAGAAATTTGGAAAGCCTCTCAAAAAAAAATAAATGAATAATACAACCTAGAATACAGCAAAAGGGGATTAAAAAAACTGAAAAAATAACTTATCCTAAGAGGTAATCAAAGCCCTGGAACTGCCCGTCCTGAAGGCTCAAGCAGCAAAACATTTGAGATAATCTGGGAACTACGGAGAATTATGAGTAGGGGAGAAGTCAGGGGGTCCTAGATGCAAGCCCTTGAAAAAGTGCCAAAGTCAGATCCAGTCAGATCTGATAACCCAACAGCAAAATCAGATGAAAACGACAACTTTGGATCAATACTTAAATCATATCACCCTTAAGCAATCCCTGCTATCACAACTCTGTTGTTCTCGCAGATTCTCAACTTCTGAAAAACTACCAGATTCTGGAATTTTTTGGAATATACTTCCATTAAAGCGCAAAATTATACTTATGTACTCACCATAACTCTGCATCTGTGTTGTCAGTTTTGTTCTTCCTCAATGGATGGATCCGAGATCCGACCTTGAATCATTCTCAGCCACTTGATAGACTTTAGGGCTCTATAGCTCCAGCTCCTCCCCTTACCAATAATTCCCCAACTACCTCTGAGATACCTCAGATTGAGTCTGCCCTCTATTTATTTAATCACATTGTAAAACTGGGAAAACCACTAACAGGAATCTCCGAGTTAAAGAACACAGAAGGTGAAAAGAAAGGAAACAGGAAAAGAGTAGTCTGGAGCCCACACAACAGAAACTACTCAGGAATATCCCTCAGGTCATACTAGGATCCAGACAAAAAGGGAAGGAGGAATGGTCAGGTGGGAAGTTTAGGAAGGACAGAAAACAGACACAAAGTTATGGTGAGTACATTAATATCTGATGCTGTCTTTTTGCCTGTTCTTCAACTTATGGGACAGAGTCCCCAGTTACAGTAAACTTGAGTCCTCTCTAACAATCAGTATTATTATTCCCCTTTCCCTGTGACCCGGGTATTCTGCTGAATGTCCACCCTGAAATCCTTTCTTTCTCAAATTCACATACTCATTTCTATCCAAATGTGTCCCCTAAAACACTATTTTCACCACATACTTCTTTATATAATACAGTACTCTGTTTTTCTTCCAATAGCACGGTAACGTTGCTGCCTCACAGCAAGAGGTTCTCTCGTTTGATTCTCGGCTGGAGCGCCTTCTGTGTGGAGTCTGCATGCCCTCCCCGCAGTCGAGTGGCGTTCGAAAGACATGCGTAGAATGGGCGTGCCTTTGTTGAAGGTTGGGCATTGAGCTGGCACCTGTAAAAAATCTGCCAAGCATTAGCGGACCGGAGTTCCGCTGTGGCAACTCCTAACCGGGAAAAGCCGAAAGAACAACAACCTGTACGGCCAACTGCATTCCACAATAATATGGTCAGAGTAGCCATTATGATAGAAAGCTATTACTCCCACCTAATATACGTAACAGTACTTTTAAATGTGTAATTCCAACTTTAACTTAAATGCTTGGCAGACTGCTCTCTTATGCAGCCTCTTCTCACCCCCTTTTGGGCCCATGTCACATTTTTTTTTACAACTTTTTGCTTCACTGGACACACACAAACACAAAATAGACATATTTTTCAAAACTCCCCCATCACATTTTAACTTAAGTCAAGCATACAAACCAAGTCTTCATGACTGCTGTTGGTTCTGTGGCCCTGAGAAGGGGAACCATGATTTCTACACAGAATTCTAACTTCTAAAGGTGCAACCATTCTGGGATGAGGCACAGCTTGATGACAACAGGTGTGTCAGCCCTGACCTCCTGATGGACTCTGTCCGTCTCAATGACAAAAACTTGTAGGTTGATGATGTCAAGGCACAACATGTTGTCAATGGCACTGACACAAATGCCAACCTTGCCTTCACAGCCAAGTCACAGTGTTACAGGAAGACACACAACCAGTACAGTTGGCACTGACAGCACCAGTACCAAAAACAAATGTCACCAAAAGGAAAGTACAGTTGTGTAAGCAAACTTACAATAACAGTATATGTTTGAATGATCACTGCTACAGTAGTCTTAGCTATATGGGTCATATCCTGTCATGGATATGAAAGCCAATGAGTTTCCAAAGCTTCAGGGCACCTTCTACATGCTCAAACTGTTAGACAGCTCCCTATCTTACATCTAGGAGATGGAAGAAGAAGAGTCCAGAAGCCCCTGGGAATGGTCTTTGCAAAGTCTAATCTAGACCTAAAGAAGGATCAAGCTTTCTAAAAGTATGCACAGAGGACCAAGCTACAGATTCAAGAATACTTCTAGAAACAAACCCTTTCCAAAAAGCTATAGATGAAGAGTCCCTAATTTAGTTAGCATATGTGAGGGTCTGCCCTGTCCTGTCTGGCACACAATATTGCTCTGATGGAATGAAGGATGCCAGTAGAATGAGACTGTGCTGTAAAGCTATATCCCCAAGACAACACGGCTAGTCTGCAAAGGGGATACCACATGGCTGTCATACTGTCTGAAACAACTTGAAGAAGTTATGGGGGTCTAAGATGATTCAGAGAGTTGAATGCCTTGAGAAGGGCACGCATCTCTTTCATATTTATTTGACTGCATCTATCCTAAAAGACAAGGGATGTTAATGCTGGGACACAAGAGACTTCATATACCATTGTATCTCTCTCATGTGGAGTCTTGCCAGGGTTACCATGAGAACCATACATGATATTAGACCCAAAATCCTGAAGTACTCCCTTGCAGTGATGGAAGTCTGAGTGCAAAACTTTGAAAACAGATCTAAATATAGATTTATTTTTTCCTGTGGAAGAAAAGCTCTTTGAAATGAGGTGTACAGCTGACATCCCCAGGAAAACAATCCTGTGTGAAGGAGTCAAAAAAGACTTCTGAATGTTTTCTTGGAATCACAGCTTGTGTAAGAGATCTCTCACCCAAATGACAGATTCCTGACATACTGAAAAAGATTCTGCAAAGATAAGCAAGCCATCTAAATACGGAAAAAAGAAAATAGCTATCTATCTATAACTGGAGCTAGCCACTTCGTGAACATTCAGAAACTGATGCAGGTTATTTATTTATTTATTTAACATTTGTTAACCGGAAAGTCCGACTTGCAACAAAGCCAATTTTCAGAGGAGGCCCGAGGAGAAACTCTCCAAATGCATGTCTTTGTAACGTGAGAGGAAAAAGTACAGTTGTGTACACTTACCATAAATGTAGATGTTCGAGTGTATTCACTGTTGCAGTCATCACGCTTGGGTTATCTGCCTGCAGGTTATCCCTCAGTCGGCCCGAATACCAGTCTCTTAGGATTTCTGCATCGGATGCTGCCGCTTCTTCCATGATGTCAGGTCGTCAGGGGTATAAAACAGGCAGCCAACACCATTACATCAGTTTTTCTTGCCCCAAATGTCAAGAGCCCCCCAAATAGGAAGCTAGTACATGGTGGGGAACACCACCAGTAAAAAGTAAATACTAATGCCATTAGGAATGGCCATAGAGAGGAGAGGTAGAAAGACAGTGAAAGCCAGGGGGATGGAAAGAGGGAAACCAGGACTGCAACAGTGAATATACTCGAACATCTACATTTATGGTAAGTGTACACAACTGTACTATATTCTTCATGTTTCACTGTTGCACTCATCACACTTGGGTGGATTCCCAAAGCTGAGGAAGGGTGGAGGCAGTCAAGAAGTGTTAGGACAGGCTAGTAGGCCTTGCAACACTGCTGTAGCAAATCCAGCTCTGGATTTAGAAAAGACTGGTAAGTGGTAATGCTTGGTGAAGGTGTGTACAGAGCTCCAGGTTGCAGCCTCCAGAATGTCCCTGGTAGGGACTCCCCTGAGAAAAGCTGTAGAGATGGAAGGAACCCTAGTGGAATATGATCTTATCCCCTGTGGGGTAGGTTTTCCATGGTGCTTGTAGCAGAAATGGATGCAGTGTGCTATCCATTTGGAAATTATTTGCTTTGAAATGGCCTTGCCCTCTGCCACTGTAGCAAAGCAGCTGGTCAGATTTTCTAACAGGTTTAGTCCCATCAAGGTAGAACCTGAGCTGTCTGTGCACGTCCAAGGAGTGCAGGATCCTTTTCCCTTTATTCTGAGGGTTACGGAAGAAGGTTGGCAAATGGATGGATTGATTTAGAGCCACACTGGACACCACCTAAGGCATAAAGGACGGGTTAGTCCTGAGGGAAACCCTGTCAGCATGGGAAATAATGAAGGGTTCCACAGCCATTAGTGCCTGTAACTCAGACATTCTTCTTGCTGAAGTTATGGCTAAAAGCAAGGTTGTTTTCCAAGTGAGGAGTTTTAACTCTGCTGAAGCTGCAGGTTCAAAAGGGGGAAGCGTGAGCTTCTCCAGTACAACGTTAAGGTCCCAGGCAGGGGTCGATGCTCTCCTACGGGGCCTTAAGTTGTTAGCCCCTCTCAGGAACTGTTTGATGAGAGGGTGAAAAAATAGAGGTGGCTCATCAGTATTATAATGAGCTGAGATGGCAGAGGCATGAATCTTAATGGAGGAGAAGGACAGGCCTCTGTGGAGTAACTCTGCTAGGTAATCCAGAATTAGAGGTAAGGAGGGCACTGCTGTGTCCTTCCCTTGAGAAGGATTCCAAGAACAATATCTTTTCCACTTTTCAGCATAGGATTTCCTAGTACTAGGCCTCCTGGCTTCAAGAATGATGTCCAGCACCAGTTTGCTGAGGGTTGCTGGTGGAGTATTCAAGGGATAAGCCAGACTGCAAGGTTTAGGGATTGCAACTGGGGATGCTGTGACAGCAGGGTGGGAGTCTGGTGAAGGTGCCAGGGTGGCACTGTTGTCAGACTGCGCAAGAGTGGGTACCAGTGCTGGCGTGGCCAGTCTGGGGCAATAAGAATTGCCCTTGGCCTGTCCTGTTTTATCTTGAGTAGTACTTTTGAGAGGAGGGGCAGAGGGGGAAAGGCATACACTGAGAGGTTTTCCCATTGAAAGGATAGGGCACATCCACCTTCCAGGCTGTGCTGTGAGGGTTCCTGGTGCAGAATTTGCTCAACTGATGGTTCTTGGAGGAGGCAAATAAGTCCACCTCGGGTGTCCCCCACCTCTGGATCAGGAGGTTGAAGGTGTTAGGCTCCAATTTTCACTCGTGTGGGTCTAGGAGATTTCTGCTTAAGTCGGCTGCCAGTGAATTTTGTTTGCCTGGCAGGAATTGAGCTTGTAGATGCACTTGGTTGCTCAAGGCTGTGTTCCACGGGGCCATGGCTAACCTGCAGAGTGGGTAAGAATGGGTTCCCCCCTGCTTATTTATGTACCACATTAACTGTGGTGGTGTCTGTTTTTATAAGCAGTTGTCCTGGAAGGACTAGGTATTTGAAGGCTGTCAGAGCATTCTGTACATCTAGCATCTTTTTGATTGATGTGCAGGAGAATCTGGGCTGGGGTCCAGTGGCCCTGAATGCATTTGCCTGCCACGTGAGCCCCCCATGCATAGTCTGATGCGTCTGTTGTCAGGGTTGGGCGGCGAGGGGTTGAGTGAATAGCAGTCCCTTGTTGTGGTTGCATGCTTTTGCCCACCAAAGGAACTCTGCCCTTAGACGAGGTATGATTGGAATGACTGTTTCCAGGTCCTGGCACCTGAACTAGTCCATTACTTTAAAGTCTGAGGTTAATACAGAATTAGAAATGACACAAGACACCAAGGCTCAAACTTAACAATTTATTAAACAAAAACTTACTAAATAAACAGAAAAAAACTAATAAATCATGTACTTACAAGCATATGCATAAACAAAATCATCTTTGTCACTGACGGGGAGATTGTAATCCTATTCAGTGCAGCTATTTGTTCAGTCAAGGCAAGGCCGACACTGGCAAAATGGCTCTATGCTCAGTTCAGGCTGGTACTGTGATCAAATCTGGATGATGATGATTTCCATTTTAGCCTTTGAGCTTTTTATAGTCTTGAACAAACAGTAGGGTCAACAGGTTCAACTAATGACATATAGATCACAAGCTTATCATGAGTTGATGGTATATTTTAGAAAATTACAGATCATTTCCTAAGTTGTAAACAAGTCTCATAATGTCTGGTCTTATGCCTTACTTCCCTTTTTTAAAGAACAGTTAGCTCACAAACTTGTGATATAGTTCCTCATTGGAATCCCCCATATTCTGGTAAACATCTTTTAGGCTGATACAGATCAACAAAGTTCAGTTATACCAGTTATCAGTGAGCAAGGCCTGTTCTTAAGCATATTGTACTGTTACAATAATAGCAGCATATAGTGAGGTACATAATCAAACATACACAGTGGTATGTGGCTCGAGGCATAACAAAAACAGGTAGACTGTGTGGATCCGTCACGGACCACCCCTTGCATTGAGTAACATATGCTGTGTATCTCTTATGAGAGTTAAAACTGACAACATCAAATTGTATCTTTTCATTACTTTATAGTAAATGCAGCATGACACTAAGCAAAATAACAGTGAAACTATTGTGGTCAATAGTAAGGGATGCAATAACAAATTAAACCACACTGAAGTTTTAGATGACCACATAAAAATATCATACCAGTGCGAAACAGTTATATTCTGTATTTTATTTGCAATTTTTACAATGGTACCTTTATCTTTAATCATTTTAATCACTGTTTGATGCACATCTAGTGTTTTATTTAATAGTTGCAACACTATTTGTCCTTCCTGCTTAATCTGTAGAAAGTCCGGTTGGACTAGAGATGGCCATCTTTAAATGTGTAACGGTTTTATGCTAGCATTAAATGTGATGTCCATCCATCTAGTCAATCTAATAAGTTCTCCAGTACAAAAATCAATAATTGCATGGATATTACTTTTACAGTATACTCCACCATTTGTGATTATCCCATCACTCCAGGCTAGTTTACAGGAGGATATCACACAAACTGTGGTATCATTTAGTTGGTAGATGTCCGCACCATTTACTATATACCTGTGCCAGGTGCATTCCCCAGTTCCATTATGTAAGCATGGGTGAGGATTCCTTTTCACCATCATGTATACCCACCCCTGGGGCCAGGTCTCACAACCTGCCAAATCAATGGGTACATTATAATTAATCAAAGTAGACTCAATCTGAGGTACCCACCAATTATTTCCAAATTGCAAGGGCACTGTAACAAATACACAGACCTGCTTTGTTTCTTTTTTACTAGCAAGATAGTCAAAATCAGTATACAAGACTTATTTTCACATGCAAAGTCTATTGGCTTTAACCAATGATATAGTTGCTGTTCCCTTTGCCAATGGGCTGCCCCTTTCTAGTCCCCCAAGTTTGAATAAATTGCAAATACTGTTGATTAGCAGCCAATTGAGATAGAATACAAAAGGTTTGATTTACTTCTGTTGTGAGGTTATTTAAAATGTGTTCTGTATATGTATTAGCATGTTCAATCCACCTCCACATGACAGTTTGAGCTAAAATACTGTCTACTGTTTTTTGTCCCAGTTCAGGATCAAGATCTGCTAGTAGCTTAAATGCCATACTTAGGTCAGTACCCAAACGGCCCAATTTGCTATGTAGGGTATCTATATCTACACTGTTTAAGAATCCAGTCCCTGTTCCGACTGCACCTAGTGCAGTACTAAGAATACTAGTAACATCACATTTATTCTTCTTATATTTGTAATGTCTATATTTAATATGCAATGAATTAACCGGCCATAATTTTACAATGTGGATACCTGGTAGTGATATCAACTGCTGTCATGTTAATTATCATTTTAATATGTTGTATAACTCTAGCACTACTTACAGTTTTACATCCTCTTGTATACCTTACCACATGTCCCAAACCATCAAATACAGTTGAACTATTGTCTATGGCATATATCTCCAAACTTGGAGATAGGGTTTCTGCGGTGTCATTTTCCCTCTGAAATTCAGCTATGCAGGAGGAATCTAATGGAGACTTGGCCAGTGGAAATCCCGACTCATTTAGTTTTTGGTATAAACCTCCAAAAGGGTTGGAAGCACACTTTTCAGGATGTCTGTCACAGTTTAGTCTACATACAGTTGTGATGTTCCAAGTTAGGGCAGGTTTTGGTGTCACTGCATATAGATCATCCCCCAATTTCCAGTAAACATCACAGTCTGCTGTTAGATTGGCAACATCTTCCTCGTCAAATAGAGGGATAGGATCAAGACAGTCATATGGCCCATCTAAGTGTTGTCGTCGGAAAAGGTTGGCACCTTCCCAAACAGTGGCAATAATCTATGGAGAGGAAAGTACAATGGTTGTTTAGCAGAATCAAGTAATACTAAAACAGTATCACCAGGTCCATCACAAAACACAGTCCCATGTTTATTTGGCTGATTGGGTGTGGTCACTATAACTCTCGTTTCCAGCCATTTGCCTGGTTTAGTATCACAGTCTTGGAGCAAAATAACAGCATCTTGATGCATGCAAATTATTATTAAAGGTTGTCCTTTTTGAATCATCTGTGTCTTGTTATCTAAATTGATAGCCTTTACTATCACTTCCCGTTCTGGCTGCCATAATGTAAAAACATCCCAATTTTCCCCTAATAGTCCTTTTTGCTCCCAGTGCCAATTCTCTTGGAGATAAGAGTTTCCAACCTGTCTCAACTTATACTATATTTTGTGCTGGCACTCTTTGTTCAGTCAATGCGCATAGCCAGAACCGGGTTTGATCAGCATTTGTCAAAAGAGGGTATATGGCATTTGGGTTCAGCTTTTTTAATTTTAAAATACAACAGTTGGACCGAATGTCATTCTAATGCATTTGCAAAGGGGTTTTTTGATGCTTTCGAGGTCTATTATTTAGCTGGCTCACAGCTAATTCTAATACCTTTGCCCTGCCTCGTGAAGTTCCACCACTTGTATTCTTTTGGATTTGTTCTTTAAGGAGCCCATTATACCTTTCAATCAAACCAGCAGCTTGAGGATGATATGGGATATGCAGCACCCATCAAACTCCATTTTCCTTTGCCCATTCTTGAACTTTTGCTCCGGTAAAGTGACTGCCTTGGTCACTTTGGATTTCACTGGGAATCCCATATGTCACACACAATTTATTCAATCCTTTTAACACTGCTTGTTGGTTTGCCTTTTTGCATGGAGACACCATTAGTAATCCTGAATAAGTGTCCACCATCGTTAGGCAATATTGTTGATTTTGATCCAGTGGTAAAGGACCAATAAAGTCTATTTGCCAGAATTGTGCTGAACGACTGCCTCGGTGAATGTGTCTACATGCTTCAGAATGCAGTTGCTTTTGTTTATTTCTTTGGCAGATTTCACACTGCTTTACAACATCTGTAGTTATTTTCTTATTTAACTGTATACCATGCCTTCATGCCCATTCTATTATTGCATCTCTTCTCAAGTGCCCACTCTGATCATGGGCCCATCTTGCCATACTAGCACTTTTGATTTTCTCCTCGGAAACACGTACCGCAGCTATCTTGTCTACCTGCTGGTTATGCCTCCTTTTATTTATTTGTCACCAGTGATGCATGGGCATCTACATGTCCAACACTGATTTTGCATTGTTGAGCTTTTTCCCAAATCCGTTGCCAATCTTCTGAGCCTCCCCACAGAGGTCTGCCATGGATTTTTCAATTTTGTTGTTGCCAGGCAGGTAACCAGGTTGTTAGTCCTTTAAAAACTGCCCAGCTGTCAGTATAGATGTACGCTTTATCTCCAGGTGATAAACTATCAATGACTAGGGCAACAGCTCGTAATTCTGCCTGATTATTTGAACTGGCAGTACACTCATCAAACAACACGGCTTCTGTTCATGGGCAATAAGCCACCGCAGTCCAGGTCCTGCCATTTGATCCAATTTTAGCAGAACCATCAGTAAACCATGCATGTTTCTGTTTTTCTGCATCTAAATTATCAAATGGTAACGCTTCAGTGACTGGTGATTTTGGAAGCTCATGTCGCTGTTGTTCTATCGCATCAGCATCATCCAAAATTAGCAGTCCAGCCAACTGTTTTTGCACTTGAGATACTCCAGGTACAATGTTGGCCCTTTCCTGTAAATACCACTTCCATTTTTGTACAGTCAAAGATTGTGCTATTAGAGTTTTTATTACATTATTATCTCGCAACCACTCCTGGACTGGGTAGTCTATCTTAACTGTCACTGTTTGATGTTTAGTTATTCCTTTCACATGAATCAATGCCGTGTACACTGCCAGCACATGTTGCTCAAGGGGGCTATATTTCACCTGTGCTCCAGTTAGGGATTTGGACCAAAATCCCAATGGTCTCTTTTTTCCAGTGTCATCCTTATGCCACAGTCCCCAAGACATAACATTACTGGCAACAGTTACTTACAGAATAAAGGGTTGCTGTGGATCAATTGGACCCAGCCCCACACTCTGCTGTAGGGCCTTTCTTGTTTTTTTTAAAAGCTGTTTGCTGCTTGGGACCCCATTGAAAGTCACACTTTTTCCTTGTTACATAGTGAATGGGCCACAAAATCAGTCCAAGGTGAGGTACAAATGCCCTCCAAAAGCCCATTGCTCCCAAGAAGGCCTGTGCCTGCGGTTTCGTTTTTGGGACTGCAATTTTTTGAATACTCTCTAGTGCCACTGCAGGAATTTCTCTTTTCACTCTATTCCAAATCATACCAAAGAATTTTACTGATGTCCCTTGTGTTTTATTTTTATTTATAGCCCACCCTCTGCTCTGAAGGTGCTGAATTACAGTTTTTAATGAGATATTTACATCAGACTTTTCTCCAGTAATCATTATGTCATCAATGTAATGAAAAATAGTCACTTTATCCAGTTGTAACTTGGCTAGATCTCTAGCCACCAGTCCATGACACAGGGTAGGGCTGTGCAGATAATCCTGTGGTAACACTTGGAAGGTGTATTGCCTCCCCTCCCAAGTAAAAGCAAACTGGGCTCTGCTTTCTTCTACTATGTGAATGGAGAAGAAAGCATTTGCCAAGTCCAAAACTGCATGATATGGCCCAGCAGATGAAGACAATCTTTCCACGATAGTAACAATATCTGGAACAGCTGCCACTAAAGGTGGGGCCACCTTGTTCAGACCTCGATAATCTACGGTCATCCGCCATGACCCATCAGGTTTCATTACTGGCCACACTGGACTGTTGAATGAACTCACAGTTGGCTCAAGTATGCCAACCTGAAGCAGTTTTTGGATCGTTTCAGTGATCTTGGTGTGCCCACCTGGGATACGATACTGTTTGATGTTTACTATTGTTTTAGGTGTGGGAATATAAAGTGGTTCCCACTTAGCATTGCCTCGGAGTACAGCCTTGACTGTGTTGACTGAAAAATGCCGCACTCCAAACCTAAATGGCCCTACAGTGGTTTCCAAAGTTTTACTTTTTAACACATCTATTCCTAAAATGTGTTCAGGTACTGGAGCTATTACTGCTTCAATGAAAATAGGAACACCATCCCCGAAAGCTATTTTAACCTTAGTTTTGGTACCTAGTGTTTTTGCCCCCACATAACCATCGATCTCTACAGATTGTCCATGAAATTTACGGGGGTTGCCTGCAAAAATGGTTATTTATGATCATGTGTCTACCAGAGCCATTACATGGTGTGGCCCTCCCCTCCAAAAAATAGTAAGAGGTACGTAAGGGCGTCTGTCCCCAGGTGTAATTGCTCTTACCATACCCCTAGCTACTGGGGACCTGCCTAATAGTCAATTTGTCTCAGTTTTTTCAACCAGGGTTCTCCAATCCTTTTCTCCCCAATCTCTCTCATCACTAAATTCTCCCTTTTGCCACTGTGCTAGCTCCTCATTAGTAGGGATGTCAGGATATAATTGATTCCACCCTACCTTCCCTTCAGTGGTACTTCCGGATGGACTTTTTGTAGGGGTTTGCATTTGCCTGCAGAGCTTGAGCCATTCTCTTTTTGCTTTTGCTTCCATTTTTTATATAATTTCTCGGTAGCTATTCCATCTATTTCTGCAACTTCTACCCCCCCCCCCACCTTAATAGATCTAGAAACATTTGCTTTCTTGTGACTTTTTTACCAGATTTATCCTTTGGATTCTCTGCATTTGCTTTTCTAGCTCTTCTCTGTTCTTTTTCTTCCACTAATTCTGCCATTTTATTTAGAGTGACTATTACATCCCATACCTGCTAACCTACACAGCCTGCTAGGGCTGCCATCAGCTGCCCTTTCCACCACTGTGGTGCATTTCTGATCAATTTACTTCTCATATTGCTGGTCATTATTTGTGCATCTGGTCCTTTCAGAAGCACTACTGCCCCATTCTTTAATTCCACTGAATAAATGGCAGCCAACATAGCCATTTCTTTTAACTGCTGCATTGCCTTTGCTATTGTTTTCCAAGGCTTATGTTCATCGGCTACTGCTGTAGCGTCAGGCCAAGCAGCTTGGAAAGCCGTGGCCAACCACACCACCAGTGTATTTACCTGGGGATCATCATGGTTCACATTGTTTACTATTTTCTTTAAACGTGGGTGGAATACCAAGCATGCACATTGGTGCATCTCTTCAGCGTTTAGAGACACTGCTTCTCCCCCTGTGTCCCAAACCCAAAGAAACCATGCTAAAACAGTTTCCCCCGGCTTTTGCTTATAGATTTGGATTACATTTAATAATTCAGCTTGGGTATAACTCCGCACCTCAACGCATTGTTGTGGTGCCGCCCCCCCTCCCCCCAGTGTACTGTCCCTTTCTCTCAATAACTGGATGTGCCTCCACTGATGGGGAATTTACTATTTCAAAATCACTATCACCCTCATCAGCTGAGGGGAGATCACCTTCCCACTTCTCGGGGTCAAACTCTGCCTTACACAGCAAAGCACAAACCCGGGGCCTTGAGGGCGGACGACGTAGTTTTCTCCCATTTCGTTGTCTATGCTGTTGAATTATTCGAGTAGCTAGAGTCACTGAATTACATTTCCAATGCTCAGCTTCCTCTCCTACTTTAGCAAGTGTCATATCTGCCTTCTCCAAGGCATCTCTATCCAAACTGTGCATATGCATGTGTTTTTTACACTGCTCTTCTAACTCTAGGACTTTTTCTTTTAGTTTCTTTATATCTCTATCTTATTCCTGAATTGCCTCAAAGAACAACCATCTGGCTGTTCCCACCCCTTCCTTCACCTTTTTCCCCTTATCATCCAATTTTAACTCTGATAGGGCCTTAGCTAGACTATCAGGGTCTGCCTTAGGTCTTTCTTGTAAAGGTTTTGGGGAAGGAGGGGGTGAAACTTGACTTAATACCTTAGCAAGAGGATCCCATTTCCCAAACAATGCTGGCATCATAGTAACAACGCCCACCTTATTTGGGGTACCTGACACAATATCCTTCTTGCCTATGCTATGTTTTAAAGGAAAAAACATTAGTTGCTGTTGTGACATTTCCACTGCAAACCTCAGACCCTGCTCGCTGCGCCAAATGAACTAGTCCTTTACTTAAAAGTCTGAGGTTAATACAGAATTAGAAATGACACAAGATACCAAGGCTCAAACTTAACAATTTATTAAACAAAAACTTGCTAAATAAACAGAAAAAAACTAATAAATCATGTACTTACAAGCATATGCATAAACAAAATCATCTTTGCCACTGATAGGGAGACTGTAATCCTGTTCAGTGCAGCTATTTGTTCAGTCAAGGCAAGGCCAACACTGGCAAAATGGCTCTATGCTCAGTTCAAGCTGGTACTGTGATCAAATCCGGATGATGATGATTTCCATTTTAGCCTTTGAGCTTTTTATAGTCTTGAACAAATAGGGTCAATAGGTTCAACTAATGACATACAGATCACAAGCTTATCATGAGTTGATGGGATATTTTAGAAAATTACAGATAATTTCCTAAGTTGTAAACAAGTCTCGTAATGTCTGGTCTTATGCCTTACTTCCCTTTTGTAAAAAACAGTTAGCTCACAAACTTGTGATATAGTTCCTCATTGGAATCCCCCATATTCTGGTAAACATCTTTTAGGCTGATACAGGTCAACAAAAGTTCAGTTATACCAGTAATCAGTGAGCAAGGTCTGCTCTTAAGCATACTGTATTGTTACAATATTAGCAGCATATAGTGAGGTAGATAATCAAACATACACAGTGGTATGTGGCTCGAGGCATAACAAAAAACAGGTAGAATGTGTGGATCCGTCACAGCACCAAAGACTTTTTAAGTACCACTGAAGTTTCCTCATATGCAAGTCTTGCATACGGAATTAGCAGAATACATGAGGCCATGAACTCTAGGGCTTGCAGAATTTTTCTTGCAGACAGCTGGGTTCTGGTGGCCATCTGTTTGAAGTAGTTTGTCAGCTATACCTGTTTTTCTGAAGTGAGAAATGTCATCTGGGCTGGGAAGTTGTGTCCAAGCTTGCTCCCAGGAATATAATCTTTTGACTGGGTACCAGTTGTGATTTATTTTCGTTGATAGTGTACCCCAATGAAGTGAGAAGGCTTTTTACAAATGCCAGGTGCTGAAGTAGCAATTCCTGACTGTCCGCCTGAATCAGGCAGTCATCCAAGTATGGGAAAATTTGGATATTTTTCTGCCTGCAGTATGCAATGGCTGGAGTTAGGCACTTTGTGAATACTCTGGGTGCAGTAGATAAGCCAAAGGGAACTGCAGAGAACTGATAATGCATACAGCCTGCCCTGAAGTACAGATATTTTCTGCATGACTCCCTTATGGAGATGTGCAGATAAGCTTCTTTTAAGTCTAGAGTGACTAACCATGCATCCTTGGCTAGCATAGGTAGAAGCTATTGCAGGGTAAGCATCCTGAATTTTGGGACGACCAGAAGGTGTTGAGAATTGATAGATCCAGGATTGGGCGCCAACAGCCTTCTTTTCTGGGCACCAGGAAAAGACTGGAGTAGAAACCCTACCCTCTTTGTTCTACTGGAACAGGCTGAATAGCTCTGATATTGAGCAGGGAAAGTACTTGCTTTTGAGCCTCTGTCCACTGGTTTGGAGGAAGGTCCGGAAACCTGCTTGGAGTTGGCAGTGTATGGAAGTAGAATCTGTACCCCTGGGATACAATGTTTAGGACCCATCTGTCCTGAATAATGGACATCCAGTTTTTTGCATGAAGTGCATGTTTTCCTCCTAGGGGCGCAAGTAGTTGTGCAGGGCTGGGACGAATAATTGAAAAGTCATTATGAACTTTTTCCATAAGGGGGCAGCTTACCACTCCCTGTTTTTGAGGTGGGGGCATTCCATTGTTTAGATTTCTGCATACATTTCTGCATACACTGTGACTGTAGTCTGGGAGGCCTGTTTCCCCTGGATTTGGTCTGAGAAGGCCTGGGAGGGGCTGGAAAGAACCAGTTTTTTGAAGGCCAATGCCTACTGAATCTAGGTGGTTGCACTTGTAAGAATTCTTTAACAGTTTGCATAGATTTAGCTTTCTTCCATCTTTTTAAGAACCTCTTCTGCTTTGGTGCCAAATAAACAGTCCTTATTTAAAGGATCGTCTAATAATTTGGATTTGACATGATCTGGCAAGGTTTGTTCCTTTAGCCAAGCATGCCTTCTCAGTACAGACCCAGAGACTGCAGCCCTACAGGATGACTCTAGGGCATCAGAGCCACGTATTCACTGTTGCCGTCATTACTCTTGGGTTATCCTGCTGGCAGGCTACCCTCGGTCGGCCAGAATTCCAAAGTCTAGGTTCGGTGTCGGTTGCTGTCGCCTTTTCCCTGATGTCAGTGCGCCGGGGGTATAAAAGATGCAGCCGACGCCATTTTCTTCAGTTTTTCTTGCCCCAGATGTCAGGTGCCCCCAAATTGGTAGGCTGAAAAATATGCCAATAAAAATGCATGCACAAAAATAACATTTCCTTCATCTACAAGCAAATACACCAAATAGGTTGTATAGGATAGATAAGTCCCAGCAAAGAAAAAGGGGGATGGTGGTTGGGTAACCTGGACTGCAACAGTGAATACACTTGAACATCTACATTTATGGTAGGTACACAACTGTACTATGCTCATCGTGTTTCACTGTTGCAGTCATTACTCTTGGGTTGAATCCCAAAGCTGAGGAAGGGTGGCTGGGCTAAATAGGATTAGTAGAGGCTATGAGGCCCTGCAGAACTGCAGTGGCAAAGCCTGCTCTGGACAGAGTAAAGAGGTAAGTGGTAGTGCTTTGTGAAGGTGTGCACTGAACTCCAAGTTGCTGCCTCTAAGATATCTTTGGTTGGTACTCCTCTGAGGAAGGCTGCTGAAGTGGTTGCTGCTCTGGTGGAATGAGGCCTAATGCCCTTAGGCACTGATTTGCCATGTTGAAAATAGCAGAAACGGATGCAATGGCCTATCCATTTAGAAATAGTCTGTTTTGAGAGAGCCTTTCCTTGTGATCCTGCAGCATATGACACTAAAAGTTGCTCAGTCTTTCTGAAAGCTTTAGTTCTGTCCAAGTAGCAGCGTAACTGCCTGTGTATGTCCAAAGAGTGCAGAATTTTCTCACCCTTGTTCTGTGGATTAGGATAAAAGGTTGGCAAGTGAATGGTTTGGTTAAGGGTCACACTGGACACCACCTTAGGCATAAATGTAGGGTTTGTCCTCAGAGAAACCCTGTCTGGATGAAAAATTATGAAAGGTTTCACAGCCATGAGTGCTTGTAACTCCGAGACTCGCCTTGCAGAGGTTATTGCTATGAGCAGAGCTGTTTTCCAAGATAAGAATTTTATATCTGCTGTTGATGCTGGCTCAAAAGGAGGCAGTGTGAGTTTTTCCAAAAAATAATTGAGGTCCCAGGCCGGAATTGGTGCTCTCCTTGGAGGCCTAATGTTTTTGGCCCCTCTGAGGTACTGCCTTATTACAGGATGAGAGAAGATAGGTGGTTCCGTATTGTAATGGGATGAAATGGCAGAGGCATGAATCTTAATTGATGAGAAGGAAAGGCCTTTGTTTAGCATCTTAGTTAGGTATTGTAAAATCTGAGGGATATTTGGAACACATGTGTCAATGCCTTGTTCCTGGTTCCAAGCACAGACTCTCTTCCATTTTTCTGCATAAGATTTTCTGGTGTGCTGGGCCTCCTGGCCTCCAAGATAACATCCATAACAGCTTTTGAAAGAGGAGTGTTCTGAATGGCTACATTATCCGCCATGCTGCCAGATTTAAGGTCCTGAGTTGGCTGTGCAGGATCTGCTTGTTTTGTTGGGTCAGCAAGTGAGAAGTTTGAGGCAATATCCATGTTGGACCGTGAGACATGCTCTTTAGGATTGGGTACCAGTGCTGGCGTGGCCAGTCTGGTGCAATCAGTATCATTTTTGGCTTCTTGTCTGACCTTTAGGAGTACCCTGGGAAGGTGAGGTAGTGGGGGAAAAGCATATACCATTAGATTTTTCCAGCTGAAATCTAGGGCGTCCACTTTCCATACTTGCTTGTGATAAATCCTTGTGCAAAATCTCTGCAATTGGCAGTTGTGAGGGGAGGCAAATAGATCTATGTCTGGGCATCCCCATATTTCCTTATTATCATGCTGAAGACTTGTGGATCCAGTTTCCATTCATGGGGATCCATGAGGTTTCTGCTTAGTTCGTCTGCCAGAGTATTTGTTTTTCCTGGCAGGAATTGTGCTTGCATGTGAACTTGAAAAGCCAATGCTGTGTCCCATAAGGTCATTGCTTGTCTGCAGAGGGGGTAGGAAAGTGTACCTCCTTGTTTGTTTATGTACCACATGACCGTAGTGTTGTCTGTCTTTATCAGTAACTGTCCTGGATGAAGTAGGTCCTTGAAAGCTGTCAGGGCATTTTAAACAGCTAGCATCTCTTTTTGATTGATGTGAAGATGCATCTGGTTTGCAGGCCATGTGCCCTGAATACATTTTCCTGCCATATGGGCCCCCCAGGCATAATCTGATTCATCCGTTGTCAGTGTCTGTCTGGCTGTGGGTAAACTGAATGGCAGACCTTTGTTGTGGTGACAGGCTTCTGCCCACCATCGAAACTCCTGTTGCAGACAGGGAATGAGTGCAATTACTGTCTCCAGGCTGTGGCAATGCTGAGTCCAAACACTTTTTAGGTACCATTGTAGTTTCCTCATATGCAGTCTGGCATATGGAATTAGTAGAATGCAAGATGCCATGAAACCCAAGGCCTGCAGGATTCTCCTTGCAGATAAATGGGTTTTTGTTGCCAATTTCTTGAATTAAGTAGTCAAATGCTTTTGTTTGTCTGGCGTGAGATAGCCATCTGGGCAGTTGTATTTAAGCTTGCACCCAGGAATATTATCTCTTGAGAGGGCACTAGTTTTGATTTCTTTTCGTTTACTGGGTACCCTAGGCCAATTAGTAATCTTTTTACAAACGCCAGATGCTTCAAAAGAATGTCTTTGTTCTCTGCTTGAATTAGGCAGTCATCCAAGTAGGGATATATTTGAATTCCTTTTTGTCTGCAAAACGCAATTAGTGGTGCCAGGCATTTTGTGAAGACCCTGGGCGCAGTAGATGAGCCAAAGGGCAGTGCAGAGAATTGGTAATGTATTGAGCCAGCTATGAATCTGAGGTATCTTCTGCAAGATTGTCTGTTTGGGACATGCAGGTATGCCTATTTTAGGTCCAAAGTTACGAGCCAAGCCTTCTTGCCCAGCATGGGCACTAGCTGCTGTAGAGTCAACATCTTGAATTTTGGAACTTCCAGAAACGTATTTAAAATTGACAGGTCCAGTATTGGTCTCCAGGTTTTGTCCTTTCTGGGTAACAGAAAACGTCTGGAGTAAAATCCTTGCCCCTGCTCTTGTTGTGGTACTTGCTGAATGGCCCTCATGTCCAGGAGGGCTGTAATTTGTTTTTGTGCCTCTGCCCATTGATTGTGTGGTAGGTCTGGCATACCTTTTGACCTTGGTAGGGTGTGAAAATGGAACCTGTAGCCTTGGGACACTATGTTCAGGACCCATTTGTCTTGGGTAACCATTTGCCAATTTGATGAAAAAAGTGCTAGTTTTCCCCCTAAGGGTGCTGCCAAAAGAAAAGTGCTTGGATCTGGTAGAGGAAAGTCATTGGGACTGTTTCCTGTAAGGTTGTGATTTGTCTTCTCCACTTTTGGAGGTAGGAGCACCCCATTATTTAGGCCTGTATGAGCCTTGGGGCTGAGATCTGCCTCTGGGATGCCTATATCTTCCTCTTTGTGGTCTGTCTGACACTGGAAAGGACCAATTTTAGAGGGCCAGTTCCTGCTGAACCTGGGTGGCTGCACTTGTAAGAAATCCTTGACTGTCTGCAAGGATTTTGCTTTATCCTCCATTTTTTTCAACACCTCTTCTGCTTTAGTACCAAACAAAGTATCGTGCTGTAATGGTGCATCTAATAATTTTGCTTTAACATGATCAGGCAGATTCTGTTCCTTTAACCAAGCATGCCTTCTAATAACAGAACCTGTAACAGCGGCCCTGCAAGAGGCCTCCAGTGAATCATAACCACATTGCAAAGTATGCTTTCCCACTTGTTCAGCTGCATGCAATAAATCCTGCAATTCCTTGGTCTCTGAACCTTCAGTATTTGTCAACAATTTCTGTTTAAGCAGTGACATTAAATATTGCTGATATTTAAGCATATGAAACTGACAATTTAAAGCCCTTACAGCCAGGGTAGCAGAAGTGTAGACTTTTTTCCATCTGTCTAGAGCTCTAGAATCCCTATCAGAGGGGACAGTTTTTTTTGCAGTGGAAGCTTTAACCCCTTTGGGACCCTGAGATATAGTTTCTGGGTCAGCAGCAGGGTTTTTATATAGGAATTTATGAGAATCCGGGACCCTGTAGTACCTGTCAGGCTTAGCAGGTGCAGGGGGTAAAGAGTCAGGGGACAGGCCGGACTCTAAAAATACATCATCTACAATATCCAGGACAGGTGGGATAGCAAGGGGTCTGTGCTGGGGAAGTAGCAGAAAGTCTCTGAGCCTTTTCTTAGATTCAGAATAATCTTGGCTCTCCCAGTGGAAATGTTCCCTCATGGTATGCAGGGTTTCCCCAAAAGAATAATCCTCAGGAGGAGAGGCTGAAGGAATGGATTCTTCAGCATCAGAATCGTCATAGGGAAGCATGGAGTAATCCTGTTCAGAAGAAGAATCAGAGGAAATAGAAACCTGATCAGAAGAATCATACTCTGTCTCTTGCCCAGGCCGCTTATCAGGAGGGGGATGGGATACCCTGATCAAACTAATTAGGTCTTCGGCCATTTTGAGCATGTTTTTTAGGCATGGAAGTCAGAGAAGGAGAATGCTGTACTTGTTTCTTTGTCTTTAGAGCTGCTTTAGTCTTTGTCTTTGAAGCTGAAGATGGCTTAATATATAGCTGTGTAGGTCTGAAGACACCCTCAGAAGCTGATGCCTGCTCAGCGGTTCCGGACCCATCTGAGGGAATGATTTCCGAGTGTCCAATACCTTGAGTTTCCAGAAGCCCAGTCGGCTTCACATGGGAGTCGGAAGCGGCCTGTGTCTCTGAGATAGCGGGCGCCAGGGGCTGCGAAAGCGCCTCACTGAGAACCGGCGAATGGCCTAGCAGAGGCTTCGTCGTCAGTTTTGGACCTCGGATGCCTATCCTTTTCCATGTCCTTCCATTTTTTGTAAACTCCAGTTGTCGGCTGGTCCGACGGCATTATATAATTAAATCTTCGGCCAAAGTAATGAAATGCAAATTCTAACCAACGCTTAATAGTGCGTTGGTTAAATCTAGCACAAAACCGACAGCTAGCAACGTTGTGATCAGGGCCTAAGCAAGGAATACAGTAAGAGTGAAAATCCTTATGAGGTATTTGCTTTCCACAAGAAACACAATTGTTGACTTTTTCTGACATCGGTCTGGAGCAAGAAAAAAGTTCCCCCAATGGGGTACTTAGCTTTAATGAAGACTTTGGTTCTGAAATTCGGATTTGAAAATCTCAGAAGTCGGCCGACCGGCACTTGCGAACTGCTTTTGCTTCTGGCACCGCGCGGCAAGAAAGACTGAAGAAAATGGCATTGGCTGCATCTTTTATACCCCTGGCGCACTGACGTCAGGGAAGAGGCAACAGCAACCGACACCGGACCTAGACTTTGGAATTCTGGCCAACCGAGGGTAGCCTGCCAGCAGGATAACCCAAGAGTAATGACTGCAACAGTGAAACACGATGAACATCTGGCAATTCAATGCCTTGATGGTTGAGTAGGGAATCTCAATTTGGATTTAACAACCACTTCCTCAAAACTTATATCTATACACTCCTCCCACTAACCCCAAAACTAATCACAAAACAACCTACAAAACACCATCTACCAATCCTCATTTACTACACACACCTCCCACTAATTAACACACTCCTCTCACTAATTCCTGCAAACATACAATTACAGCCACTCAACACGTGTGCAAATTACTAATTTTCAAACCAAATAAATCCAACTTAGACACTGATTCTTTCAGTATTATGTCTAATGATGGTACCATTATCTCTTCAGATTCCCACACAAAACTACTGGGTGTTACAATTTACAACAAACTGATGTTTGACTTGCACATAAATCATACCATCAAAAACATGCACAGAAAACTAAGCAGTCTGTACAAAAATAAAATGTACCTAAACCAACAGACTAAAATTACTATGGCTCAAACTCTGCTACTATCCACACTTCTATATGCTGCCCCCATCTTCACCATCCTATCCAAAACAGAAATTACAAAACTAGACATGTTACAAATTGCCAGATTTGCCACAAATGCTCCCTACCATTCACATCATTGCCACACACTATACCAACTAAAGTGGTTGAAGTTCAAAATCTCATTACCTTCCACCAACTAGTTTTCGCTAAAAAAATCCTACTATATCCAGACAAAATACCAGCACTATCTAATTTACTTAAAATACATGAAAACCCAAGACAACTACGTTCTAGTGACAGGACTTTAATCAAGATCACCAGAACCAACAACTTAGCAGGAGACACCCTCTTTCCTAACTACATAGTCAAAATCTGGAACTCACTGCCCCCTGATATTACCACAGCAAATTCTATCATTAAGTTTAAACAACTACTAAAGGAACACCTATTTATCAATAGACAATGCCCATGCCTTCCCCTAGGTTGACCTTCGACACCTGCTTTTCCCTCAAGACTTTCTGCATCAACCTTCACATATTAATTTACTGTATGTACTAGTTTTCTTAATACGCAAACCTCGTCTACTAGGAGTTCTAACTACACTCCTGAAAACTCTCTACTACTCACTGTACTCCCCCAACTCTTTCATACACCATCATACTCAAACACACAATATTGTAAATTTACACATATCTATGGGTGAATTATACATACTCTCATTAATTCATGTAGAAATTACTGGACATACAACTAACATGTCCTGCTACTACAATTTGCAGCTAATATATATATATATATATATATATATATATATATATATATATATATATACATATATATATATATATATATATATATATACTTTTATATATATACTTCTAATATGTTATGTTTTTGTACCTGGGCTCTGTATTTGTTAAATGACTTAGTATGTGTTTGCTTAAGAGGGTAGGAGGATGGCATAATAGTTAAGGTGTTTACATTGCAGACACAAGGTGCAGGGTTTGATTCTCACATGGGGTAAATGGCTAGGCTTAAAATGGTCCACACGGGCATTTAGCCTAGTCTATGAACCTATGATTGCCTCTGTATATTTACAAACTCTGGAGCTTTTCTCCCCGGGCCTCTGCTGAAAATGGACATATATCCAGTCTGGATTCTCCCGGTCAACACATGTAAAATAAAATAAATAAATAAATAAAATATACCTTCTTAGCCCATCTGTCTAAAGCTCTGGAATCCCTGTCTGAAGGGATCGGATTTTTGGCTGTAGTAGCCTTAATACCTTTAGGTCCCTGGGAAATGGTCTCTGGATCCATAGTAGGATTCTCAAAGAGAAATTTGTGGGAATCAGGTACTCTGTAGTACCTGTCAGGTTTCCTAGGGGCCAGTGGTAAAATATCTGGAGTAAGACTGGACTCCATAAAAACATCATCTACAACATCCAGGACAGGGGGTATAGCTAGAGGCCTGTGCTGAGGCAACTCTAAAAATTCTCTAAGTCTCTTTTTGGACTGAGGGTAGTCCTGGCATTCCCAGCGGAAATGCTCTCTTAAAGTATGCAACGTTTCACCAAAAGAAACGTCCTCTGTAGGGGAGGCAGATGGAATGGATTTCTCTGCATTAGAATCCTCATAGGTTGATAAGGGCACGTCCTGATAATTTGAAGGGTCGAGTCATCGGACTCCTGGTCTGTAGAATCAGAATGTAACTCAGTTCTTTGTCTCTTAGCTGGGGAAGGCTGGCTTCCCCTAATTACAGTAATAAGGTCTTCAGCCATTCTAAGCATTTGTTTTTGTGGCATGGGAGCTTGAGCATGTGCTTTGGTCGTCGGTTTGCTAGGCGTAGTGCATACTCTGGGCCTCAGAAACTCTGTAGTTTTAGCTAAAAATGAAGTTGGTTTAATTTGAACATCGGTAGGTCAGACTACACCCTCAGAAGCCGGTGCCTGCAGAGCAGCTCTGGACCCATCCAAGGTAGAAACATCCACAGGTTCCATAGTCAAAGAAGCATCTTGTGGCATACCGGACTCCGAATGGGTCTCAGCAGAGGCCTGCAAATCTGTAGAAGCGGGCATCAGGGGCTGCAAAGGTGTCTCCCTGAGTACTGGCGGACTGGCGACTAGCTTAATGGAAGCGTCGGCAGTTTTGGACCTATGCGGTCTGTCTTTATCTTTACGTTTTTTCGGAAGATTGGTAGTCGGATGGCTTAACGAAGCTATATCAGAATACGGAGAATGAGAGCAAAGAAATTTAGCGACAAAGATAGCCTGACAATGAATAGTTCGGACGTTAAACAAGGCACAAAACTGACAGCGAGGGATGTCGTAGTCTGGGCCTAAACAGGTGTTTGTTTAGGCTTGTTTGTGGGGAGTCCTTGTGCAAAATTTGTCCAATTGGTAGTTCTGGGGAGAGGCAAACAGGTCTATATCTGGGTTCCCCCTTTGCTTGTCAATATGTTGGAAATCCTTGGTTCCAGTTTCTACTCATGTGGGTCGATGAGGTTTCTGCTTAGTCTGTCTGGAAGTGCATTTAATTTTCCTGGCAGGAATTGTGCTTGTAGGTGCACTTGGTAGCTCAAGGCTGTGTTCCATAATGCCATGACTAGTCTGCAGAGGGGGTAAGAATGTGTACCCCCTTGCTTGTTTATGTACCACATAACAGTGGTGTTGTCCGTCTTTACCATTAGCTGTCCTGGAAGAATGTGGTCCTTGAAGGCTGTCAGAGCATTCTGTACAGCTAACATTTCTTTTTGATTGATATGCAGGTGCATTTGACTTGGGTTCCATTTGCCCTGAATGCACTTCCCTGCCAGGTGAGCCCCCCATGCATAGTCTGATGCATCTGTTGTTAGGGTTTGGGCGGCATGGGGTGATGTGAAAGGTAGTCCCTTGTTTTTGTGGCAGGCCTCTGCCCACCAAAGGAACTCTAGGCGCAGGCAAGGTATGACAGGAATCATTGTTTCTAGGTCTTGAGAATGTTGACACCACAGGCTTTTTAGATACCACTGTAGTTTCCTCATATGCAGTCTTGCATATGGAATTAGAAGAATGCAGGAGGCCATGAGCCCCAATGCTTGCAGTATTTGTCTTGCAGATAGAAGGGTTTTTGTGGCTACTTGATTGAAGTAGGTTGTCAAATGAATTTGTTTCTCTGGCATGAGGTAAGCCATCTGGGAAATTGTATTCAAGCTTGCTCCCAGGAATATAATTTGTTGACAGGATACCAGGTGTGATTTCTTTTCGTTTATGGTGTACCCCAGACAAGTCAGAACCCTATGTACAAAGGCCAGATTATTCAAAAATATGTCCTGGCTTTCTGCCTGAATTAGACAATCGTCCACATATGGGTATATTTGAATATTTCTTTGCCTGCAAAATGCAATAACTGGAGCTAGGCACTTTGTAAATACCCTGGGCGCAGTAGATAAGCCAAAGAGCAGTGCAGAGAACTGATAGTGCATGTAGCCTGCTTTGAAGCGTAGGTATCTTCTGCAAGATTCCCTGATTGGGATGTGCAGGTACGCTTCTTTTAAATCTAGTGTTGCCAACCAGGCATCTTTGCCTAGCATAGGAAGTAATTGCTGAAGAGTTAGCATCTTGAATTTTGGAATCTCCAAAAAAGGTGTTTAGAGTAGACAGGTCCAGGATAGGACGCCATGAATTGTCGTTTCTGGGTACCAGAAAAAGTCTCGAGAAGAAACCTTGTCCCTTTTCCTCTTCTGGTACCAGATGAATAACCCCCATGCTTAAGAGAGGAAGTACTTGTTTTTGGGCCTCTGCCCACTGATTTGGGGGTAGGTCCGGCCACCCGCTTGGTGTTGGCAAAGTGTGGAAGTGGAATCTGTATCCCTGGGACACTATGTTTAAAACCCATTTGTCCTGGGTAATGAGTTCCCAATTCTTTGCATGAAGAGCAATCTTTCCCCCCAAAGGGGCAGTCAGTTGATAAGTGCTTGGAAATTTTAAAAGAAAGTCATTGAGACAGTTTACCATAGGGGGGAGTCTTATTATTACCAGATTTGGAAGCGGAGGCCCCCCACTGCTTAGTTCTGTGTGTCCCCTGGGACTGAAACCTGGGGTTTTTGCTGTGTCTGGGTTTGGCTTGAGAAGACCTGGAAGGGGCTGGAAAGGACCAATTCTTAGAGGGCCAGTGCCTACTAAATCTAGGAGGCTGAACTTGTAAAGAATCTTTAACAGTTTGCATAGATTTAGCTTGATCTTCCATCTTTTTAAGAACTTCCTCAGCCTTGTTGCAAAACAGGCGATCTTTTAGTTATGTACTCACCATAACTTCAGATGTTTGGGATCCATCTCGCCTACATTCTGAATGATGGGTTCGGAGCCGATCCCTCGGCTCCGACTCGGCACGCTTATGCCAAAGAGCGAAGTCTCTTATTGGCTGAGCTTACTATATCCCAGGATGCACCACCACCAGTCCCCCAGATCTAGTTTGTCCGCATACATGCACACATGCATACCCTGCTTATATAACATCGTCAGATGAAACAAGATAAAACAGTGGAGCTCAAAACCGTTCAATCTCTTCTGATCTGCAAGGCAGGGGAAGGAGGGTGGTATCAGGAATGTGGTAGATGGATCCCAAACATCTGAAGTTATGGTGAGTACATAACTAAAAGATGTTATGTGATCCTATCTCGCCTACATTCTGAATGATGGGACAGCGTCCCTAGCACCTGAATCCTGGGTGGCTCACTGGAAAACACTCCTGAGTACCGTGGAACCAAATGATGCTCGCCTTTAGATGCCACATCCAATTTGTAGTGGGAAATGAAAGTGTGCGGTTGGACCAAGTAGCCGCAGCACAAATTTCCGATATAGCGAGCTTGGAATGAAAAGCTATAGAAGTAGCCATAGCTCTGGTAGAATGAGCTTTGATAGATGATGCAAGTTGCTTATTCAAGAAGAATAGGCCTGAGTTATGCAATCTCTGATCCATTTTGAGATTGTAGCTTTTGTGATGGTTTGGCCCAATTTATTATCTGAGAAGGACACAAACAACTGGTCTGACTTACGGTTGCTGAGTCCTGTCTAAATAGAAGCGTAATTGCCTGTGAACATCCAATTTATGGAGAGTGTATTCTGCTTCATTAGAGAATTTTGGAAAGAAAACTGGTAGTTCTAGAGATTGTTGAAGACAGAAACTAGAGCAGACCTTTGGGACAAAGGATGGATTAGGCCTAAGTGATACTCTATCTTTGTGGAAAATCAAATACGGTGGTTTAATAGACAGGGCTTGAAGCTCTGAGACTCTTCTTGCCGAAGTAATAGCCACTAAGAATGCCGTTTTCCAAGACAGATATTTTAATTCGCATGTAGCAGCCGGCTCAAAAGGGGGAGATGTTAATGCGCGAAGCACCAAATCAAGATCCCACGGAGGTGCAGGATGAAAAACTGGTGGTCTTAACAGACTCGCACCTTTAATGAATGTTTTGCATAGTCTGCTGCTCATCAAAGGAGGATCCGTGGATTCATGGAATTTAGAGATAGCAGCTAGTTGAACTTTAATAGTTGAGACAGAAGATCCCTGATTAAACAGGGATGTTAAGAATTTCAAAACCTCTGGGACAGGAGCAGTGATAGGGTCTAAGCCCTTGAGTTGAGCTCCAGATAGCAAACCTCTTCCACTTACTGAGGTACAATTTGCTAGTGGTGGGTTTGTGGGCGAAGATAAAATGTGAACAACTTCCGGGTCTAGTGTGTGACTTCTAACTAAGGTTGGAAGTGGAGGAGCCAAGCTGTCAACTTCAGAGATTGAAGGGACTGATGCCAATGTCCCGACTGATGGATTAGCAAATCCGGATCAGGTCTAAGGTCCACGGATCGTCCACTGCATGCTTTTTCAGGTAAGGAAACCATATCTGACGAGGCCAGTATGGGGCAATCAGAATCATTGAAGACCCTAGCTGAGAAGCTTTTTGAATAACTTTGGGAAGGAGTGGAATTGGAGGAAAAGCATAAAGTAACCCTGTTGGCCAAGGTTGTGCTAGAGCATCCATGGCTGGTATTTCCTGATGTGGAATCAAGGAGAAGAACCTTTGGCACTTGGTGTTTTGTGGAGTCGCAAATAGGTCGCAGCACGGCGTCCCCCATCTCTTGAAAACCTGGGCTGCTACTGCGCGGTTTAGAGACCATTCGTGAGGAGAGAGAATTGTTCTGCTTAATTTGTCCGCCAATACATTTGACTTTCCCGGGATGTGGGTCGCTACCAAGAAGCGGTTGGTAGCTACGGCCCATTCCCACACTCTCATGGCCTCTCTGCAAAGGGGATACGATCTGGTCCCTCCTTGTTTGTTCAGATACCAAACCACCGACATGTTGTCTGTGTGGATGGCTATGATGCCCTGAGGAAGGAACTTGTGTAAGGCCTGTAGGGATAGGAGTACCGCCCTCATCTCCAACACGTTGATGTGGAGAAGAGCTTCGTCCGGAAGCCAGGATCCCTGAACTAGCCTGCCCAGACAATGCCCCCCCCACCCTATCTGGGAGGCATCTGTCGTCAGGGTAACCACTGGAGGGAGGAGAACAAAGGGCGTTTCCTGATCCAAGTTGGATGTCTGAAGCCACCAGCGAAGGTCCCTTTTGCATATTTCCGTAATCATGATGTGATGATTGAGGGGAAGATCTTGGAAGGACCATTGAGTTGATAAGAGCCACTGAAGAATCCTCATGTGTAACCTTGCTAGAGGAACTAAAAATACCGTGGCAGACATTGAGCCTAGAACCTGTAGGACCATCCTGGCTGGGGCTTTGGATCTTGAGATCAGAGCTAGAACTTGGCCCTGTAAAGTTCGAATCCTGTCGGCAGGAAGAAAGACACGCATCAATCTTGAGTCTATCTCTGCTCCTATAAACTTTATGCTGAGAGGGCAGCAAGACAGACTTTGACCAATTGAATGTAATCCCTAGGGAAACACCCAGGGAGATGGTGGCTTCGAGGTTGTCCATAAGTAGATGCCTGGTGGTGGCAGTCAGGAGCCAGTTGTCGAGATAGGGAAACACTTGGAATCCAAGACTCCTCAGGTGAGCCGTCACTACTGCCAAGCACTTGGTGAACACCCTGGGGCTGTGGTGAGACCAAAGGGCAGAGCACAAAATTGGTAATGACTGGTTCCCAGGCTGAAGCGCAGATACTTTCTGGACGCCTGATGTATCGGTATGTGATAATAGGCGTCCTTGAGGTCTATGGAGCACATCCAAACATCCTTCTCCAACAACGGGAGAATGGATTGCAACGTGACCATTCGGAATTTGGATTTCGTGGATAGGTTTAGTCTGCTGAGATCCAATATTGGTCTCAGGTCCCCTGTCTTTTGGCACTAAAAGAACCTGGAGTAATTTCCTAATCCGATTTGGTCTGTGGGGACCGGTTGGATGACTCCTTTTTCTAGCAGCTTTGAAGCTTCTGCAGCTGCCATTTCCCTTTGACTGGGTGGTGGGTCCGGGATTCTCTTGGACGAAGGGGGTGAGGCCTTGAATGGGATGGTGTAACCTCCGGCAATTATCGAAGCACCCATCTGTCCTGAGTGATTGACTCCCAGGCTTCTAGGTGCTTGGCAAAACGACACCCGACTGGCTCCGGAGCAGCACAGCCGGGCAATCCCTCATGTTGTATGGGAGGCTGAAGAGCCACGAAAGGACTCGCGGTCTCCAGAATTGCGGGCCTCTGCCGCCTCTGGGACGGCGTCTCCCTGAAAAATTTCCCGCCCTCTGCCTCTGGACGGGAATCTTCCTGCTGTTGGGAGAAAAACTTGCGAGATTTTCGAACCACATTTTCCCCCTCCTTTGGCCTTGGGGTAAGGCCGAAGGGAGTGGAATAACGGGCCCCACGGCAGATAACGTTTTCCCTCTTGCTCACAGCGGTAAGGGTGTCTTTCACCTTGGGTCCAAACAATGAGGACCCATCAAAGGAGCGGCGAAGGAAGACTTGAAGGCCTCCGCAAACTGACACAAGCGAGCCAGGCTTGTCACGAGCAACGCCTGTGCCTGCCGCTCTACCCGCCCTTGCCGCATAAGAAATGAGCCTCATGGACGAGTTAGCAATTGGCGAAGGATAGCCAACTGAGAGCTAACGGACTGGGCTAGCTGCTCAGGTAGGTTACCGAGGAGTCTGACAACTCCTTGACCAGATCCCTCTGAAGCCTGGTAAAATGTGCCAAATAATTCAGAGACCTTAAAGTAAAGGCCGCTGAAGTCAGGGTGCGCTTCCCGTACCTATCCATACTCCTAGACTCCTTATTAGGAGGATGGATGGACGTTGAAGCCTCTGCCACGTCCTGTTGTGTAGCAGATGCCACCACCATGGCATCTACAGCCACGCCTTTAGTAAGGAACTCCTTCTCGGGGGGAGCAGATAAGAACTTGTTTGGGCGAGAAGGGACTGGTTCCACGGTATCCGGGTGTTCCCACGCCCTTCGACAAACTAAATCCAGAAGCTCGTCGGCGGAGACACCCAGGAGGCGGAGGGCTGAGCCCCAAAGGCCTTGAGGAGCACTGATTCGTCCGCAGAGGGGGGTTTGGACATCCAGCCGCCTCGTTGTTTGAGGATCTCTAAGATGTCTGCAAAGGAGACATCATCCGATGACGACTTAGGGGACCCCTCTGCATCATCCATATCCGTGTCCGATGTGATAGACTCGGGGGAGTCCACGTGCTTCCTCTTGCACGATCTCTTCCTTGGGGGTTCCTCTGGAGATGACTCCGAAGAACCCTCAGGAAGAGGAACCCCACTGGGGTAACCTCAGGCCTCGGGCTCCGCTGGCTACGGACAGGGAACTGCCAAAGACCCAGTCTCCACGCCCAGGAAGGTGCTGGTAAAACCGGAGAGATGGCGAAGAGGATTTGGCCAAGGCACTCCTCATGGCTCTGAAAGCCGGACCTCCAGAATCCTGGGAGCGGCCAGTCTCCGGGCCCATGATAGTAGACGGAAGTCCCGCAGGCGAAGCACCGAGAGGGAGGCTCGGAACCGAAAGCATCGGTCCCGAAACATCACCCTCGGTCCAGCCGAAGAAGTCCAGCGTACCAAACTCGGACCCGAGGGCCGGTTGGAGTAAGGGTCGGAGCCGACCCTGAGATCTCCACCGGCTCCAAGAGCACCTGCTCCACGGAGTCGAAGCAGTCGGAGGAGGAATAGCAATGGGGTGGGTCATGGTCATCGGCTCCGAAGCCAACTGGGTCGGAGCGAAAACAAATTTTGGAAGACTGGGGACTGGAAAAGTCTTTGGAGCACCCTGTCTATATCAGAATCCGACATTCTCAAGACCGAGAGGAAACAGAACGGGTTCGAGAAGACCTCTCCCTCGGCCCCAAGGGACTAGGGGACCGGCTCGAGGCGACTCGATGAGAATCGGCGCCGAGGAAACACACACCAGATTCCATCGGTGCCGAGGTAGACTTCGCCGAGGAGGAAGTGTCTGAGCGGCGACCCTTGTCGGCTCCGAGCAGTGGAGCCGAGGTGACCCGCCTCTCGATGCCCCAGCCATCGGCTCGAAGCCCGAGGAGTCAATACTGGAGGCATCGAGGCAGACCGTTCGACCTCGGCTCCAAGTCTTTGGAGCCGAAGGAGAGGCCTGCCTAGGTCTCTTGGCAGTCGGATCCGACGGACTGGTCGGAGCCGCCTTTCTTTTTGGCAGGAGTCGGAGCGAAGACAAGGCTTCTTCAAAAGAGGGCTTAATCAACCCTTTAAGAATTAATTTATTTTTCCTCTCCTGGAGGACCCTGGAGGAAAAAGCGTGACATACGCTGCATGACTCCTGCAAGTGCTTTGCCCTAAACAATACACACACAGTAGATGGTCATCAGTAACAGACATCTTAAAAGCACATTTAGAACATTTCTTGAAGCCCGAAGGCCTATGAGGTTGAGACATGTTGATACAGAAATCTAGTCACTCTGACAGGAAAGTACACTAAATTTTAACTACTGATATAAGCTAACAGTAAAAATAAAGCCGACTCTTCCTGTGAAAGAACAGGTAACTCTAAACCAATTTGAACAACTATTAGAGACCCTGTAATCAAAATATTAACAGTCCGGAAGGCCCTGAATGGAAGGGGCGAAAACAAACTGAACTCAATCACACACAACAAATCCAAGTCCAAATCGTACACAAAGTAAGCGATAGCTGTTAAAACAGCTTTTGAGAGCAAAATCAGCAAAAAACTGACAGAAAAGTTAGTTTAATAAACTACTTAGCCCAGCCAGCTCGAGACCACGTCTTCGCAGGGAAGCGGCAAACGAGATCTGGGGGACTGGTGGTGGTGCATCCTGGGATATAGTAAGCTCAGCCAATAAGAGACTTCGCTCTTTGGCATAAGCGTGCCGAGTCGGAGCCGAGGGATCGGCTCCGAACCCATCATTCAGAATGTAGGCGAGATAGGATCACATAACATCCTGATTTAAAGGAGCATCCAACAATTTAGCTTTAACATGATCAAGCAAAGATTGCTCCTTAAGCCAAGCATGCCTTCTGAGCACAGACCCAGTAACAGCAGCCCTGCAAGAGGCCTCTTAAGAATCAAAACCACACTGCAAAGTATGTTTTCCAACTTGTTCGGCAGAATGCATTAAATCCTGAAATTCTTTACTTTCCACACAGTCAGGAATCAACATAATTTTCTGTTTAAGCAGTCCAATAACATGTTGCTGATACTTTAACATATGAAACTGGCAGTTTAAAGCCCTAATGGCCAAGGTTGCAGAAGTGTAAACCTTCTTATCCCATCTATCCAGCGCCCTGGAGTCTCTATCAGAAGGGGTAGGACTTTAGCAGTAGAAGCCTTAATGCCCTTGGGCCCCTGTGAAATAGTCTCTGGATCTGCAATAGGATTTTTAAAAAGGAATTTGTGGAACTCAGGGACCCTGTAGTATCTGTCAGGTTTTCTGGGAGCAGGAGGCAGGGAATCAGGGGCCAAACTAGATTCCGAAAAAGCATCAACAATGTCTAGTACAGGAGGAATAGCTAAAGGCCTATGCTGAGGTAGGAGAAGGAAAACCCTAAGCCTCTTTTTTTGAATTAGAGAAATCCTGGCTTTCCCAGTGGAAATGCTCCCTTAGAGTGTGTAAGGTTTCACCAAAAGAAATATCCTCAGGAGGGGAAGCAGAGGGAATGGAGTCCTCTGCATCAGAATCTTCATAAGTAGATAAGGGCAAATCCAGATCTTCAGAAGAATCAGAAAAAAACTGAATCCTGATAAGAAGATTCATAATCAACTTCAGTCCTAGGCCTCTTAGAAAGGGGGGTTGGCTACCCCTGATTAGAGTTATTAGATCTTCAGCCATTCTTATAATTAGTTTTTTAGGTATAGAGGCCTGAGCATGTGGCCTGGGCATCAAGTTTTTTAGGCATGGATCGAGATTTAGGCCTAAGTAAAGAAGTAGGCGTCGGTTTAATATGCATGTCCGTAGGCCTGACTACACCCTCAGAAGCCAGTGCCTGCACAGTGGCTCCGGACCCATCCAAGGTAGAGACACCCGCGGGTTCCATAGTTGAAGCATCTCGCAGCATACCGGACTCCGAATGGGTCTCATTAGAGGCCTGCAAATCAGAAGTAGCGAGTATCAGGGGCTGCGAAAGCACCTCACTGAGTATTGGAGAACTGGTGACTGGCTTAGAAGAAGCGTCATCGCAGTTTTGGACCTCGGTGGCCTGTCTCTGTCTTTATCTTTGCGTTTTTTTGGAATCCCGGTAGTCGGATGGCTAACCGATGACATTTCTGGATAATTAAACCGAGAACCGAAATATTTAGAGTTGAAAATATACAGACGATGGATAGTGCGCTGATTAAATAAAGCACAAAACCGACAGCAAGGTACGTCGTGGTCAGGGCCTAGGCAAGGAATACAGTACAAATGAAAATCTTTATGAGGTATTTGCTTTCCACAGGTAATGCAATTATTAACTTTGCTGACATTGGTAAGGAGCAAGAAAAAGTTTCCCCAATGGGGTACTTAGCTTTAGTTGAAGACTTTGGTTCTGAAACTGTAAAATGAAAATTTCAGGAGTCGGCTGACCGGCACTTGAGAACTGCTTCTGCTTCGGGCACCGCACGGCAAGACAGAATGATGTAATGGCGTCGGCTGCATGTTTTATACCCCTGATGACCTGACGTCATGGAAGAAGGGACAGCAACCGACACAGGACCCAAGACTTTGTTAATCAGGCCGACTGAGGGCTACCTGCAGGCAGATAACCCAAATGTAATGACTGCAACAGTAAAACACGAAGAACATCTTCCAGCTGACTTCCTTCAGATAACAGCTGAGGCCATAGCCTATCCCATATCCATTCTCATAAATAGGTCTATAACTAAATGCACAGTACCCACCTTGTGGAAAATATCACATATTATTCCACTCCACAAGGGAGGCAAATCCCTAGAGCTTACCAACTACTGCCCAACAGCAATTCTATCACCTTTATCAAAAATACTAGAGAGAATGGTTCACTCTCAACTAATGCAGTACCTCCTGAAAAATAACCTACTATCTCATTCCCAGCATGGCTTTAGACCGTCCCATAGTACCACCACAGCACTACTTTCATTTATCAACATAGTCAATCACCATAGAAACAAGGGACTATTTGTATCCGCCATATTCCTAGACTTATCTAAACCCTTCGACATGGTAAACCATAGCAGGTTTCTTGAAACGTTAGCTACCCTTAACATAAACTCTTTCACTATATCATGGTTTAGTAACTACCTAGGAGGCCATCAGCAAGCAGTGCTACGGCAGGACCAATTGTCCTCCCTATTACCAGTATCCATAGGTGTCCCTCAAGGATCCATTCTTGGTCCTTTACTGTTCTCCCTATTTACAAACCAGATAGCGGTGTCCTCACTCTCTGCCACAGTAGTACAATACGCAGATGACACCACCATTATATATATGCCCCCCCTAAAGTACAGTTTTGTACCTACCATAAATGTAGATGTCCGATAGGTATGCATCTGCAGTTCTTATATATGGGTTGTCCTGCCTCAGGCAGCCCTTCGGTCGGCCGGATTCCAAAGTCTGGGTCCGGCGTCAGCTGATGTCGCTCCTTTCCCCGACATCAGAGCGCCTGGGGTATAAAAGCGTCAGCCGACACCATCTTCCTCAGTTTTTCTTGCCCCAGATGCCAGGTGCCCTCTAAGGAAGGCTAAATTTGGAGAGATGCAAAAATTCCAAACATGCACAACAATATAAAACAAATACACCATAATAGATTACCCCAGCTAGCTAGAATGAGGGATAAGTACCCAAGGAATACCACAGAGGGGTAGGAGGGAGGGAAAACCTGACTGCAGATGCAAACCTATCGGACATCTACATTTATGGTAGGTACAAAACTGTACTATGTCCTTCAAGGATGCATCTGCAGTCCTTACATATGGGTAGAATACCATAGCCAAGCTGGGGGAGGTAGGACCTAAGAAAAGGATGGTGTAGCTAAAATGCCCTGCAGGACTGCAGTAGCAAAGCCTGCTCTGGATCTGGAATATAAAGGTAAGTTGTAATGCTTGGAAAATGTATGCATGGAGCTCCATGTAGCAGCTTCTAAAATGTCCTTTGTAGCCACCCCTCTTAAGTAGGCTGTGGAGGTGGCTGTAGCTCTAGTGGAATGAGGTCTAATGTTAGCTGGTACAGTTCTGCCATGAAAAGAGTAACAGAATCGAATGCAATTCCCTATCCATTTCGAAATTGTCTGTTTGGTAATTGCTTTTCCTTGTACACCAGCAGCATATGCTACAAAGAGCTGGTCAGTTTTTCTGTAAGTCTTAGTTCTGTCCAAGTAGTAGCGCAACTGTCTGTGAATGCCCAGGGTATGCAGAATTTTCTCTCCTTTGTTTTGTGGATTTGGAAAGAAGGTAGGCAGGTGAATAGCTTGGTTCAGTGAGACCCTAGATACCACCTTTGGCATGAATGAAGGATTGGTTCTCAATGAGACTCTGTCCTGATGAAAAATAAGAAATGGTTGTACTGCCTTGAGGGCCTGTAACTCAGATACTCTTCTTGCTGAGGTTATGGCCAGAAGGAAGGCAGTCTTCCAAGACAGGAACTGTAGTTCTGAAGATGCTGCTGGTTCAAAGGGAGGTAGAGTTAATTTTTCCAACATGAAGTTAAGGACCCATGTAGGCACTGGTGGTTTCCTTGAAGGGTTGATGTTTTTTATCCCTCTTAGAAACTGCCTTAGCAGAGGATGAGAAAATACAGGTGGATCAGTGTTGTACTCTGCTGAAATTGCTGAAGCATGAATTTTTATGGAAGAGTAAGAAAGGCCATTATGGAGCATTTCTGCCAAGTATTCCAGGATATGTGGAATGCTCATTTCTGTTGGATCTTGACCCTTTGTGGTGTTCCAAATGCGAAATCTTTTCCATTTTGCTGAATATGCCTTTCTTGTGGAAGGCTGCCGAGCTTCTATGATGATATCCTTTACTCTCTTGGATAGTTTATCCTGGCGAGGAGTCAAGGTATTTTCCAGGCTGTCAGCTGCAAGGTTTTTAGGCTGGAGTGCAGAGTTTTGTAATTGTGCTGTGTCAGAAGAAGTGGCCATTGTGGTAGAGGCCACGATTTCGTGCGTGACATGCTCCTTAACAGTGGGTACCAGTGTTGTCTTGGCCAGTCCGGAGCTATCAGAATCACTTTTGGCTGTTCTGTCCTGATCTTCAGTAAGACCTTGGTCATTAATGGAAGAGGTGGGAATGCATATACTGTTAGAGTATTCCAGCTGAAAGAGAGGGCGTCCACTTTCCATGCTTATGGATGGTATGTCCTTGTGCAGAACTTCTTCAGTTGATGGTTGTGGTGGGAGGCAAAAAGATCTATGTCCGGCCTTCCCCATGATTGTGTTATCTGAAGGAAGGTGTCTGGGTGCAGCATCCATTCGTGTGGATCCATGATATTTCTGCTTAGGCTGTCCACCAGTAAATTGTCTTTTCCTGGTACAAACTGGGATTGCAGCTGTATATTGAGTTTTAGGGAAAGTTCCCAAAGATTCATTGCCAGCCTGCAAAGAGGGTAAGAATGGGTACCTCCTTGCTTGTTTATGTACCACATAACTGTGGTATTGTCTGTCTTTATTAGCAGGTGGCCTTGATGCAGGAAGTGTTTGAAGGCCTCGATTGAATGTATCACTGCCAGCATTTCCTTTTGGTTTATGTGCAGGCGCAATTCTTTCTGTGTCCATTGTCCTTGAATGCATCTGCCCTCCATGTGCGCTCACCATCCATGGTCTGAGGCGTCCGTTGTAATGGTTTGGCTGATATTTGGTTTGCTGAAAGGCAGACCCATGTTTGACTGGCTTGCTTGAGCCCACCACAGAAATTTCTTTTGAAGGCATGGAATGAGGGGGATCAAAGCTTCTAGGCTGTGACTGTGTTGAGACCATAGACTCCTTAGGTGCCATTGTAGTTTCCTCATATGCAGCCTTGCTTGTGGAATCAGAAGAATGCAAGATGCCATGAAACCCAGGGCCTGCAGGATTTTCCTTGCGGTAAGCTGGGTTTGTTTTGTCAGATTTCTGAAATAATCCGGTAGTCGCTCTTGTTTTTCTTCTGTGAGAAAAGCCATTTGGGTGGTTGTATCTAGTTTTGCACCCAGAAAAATTATTCTTTGGGATGGAACAAGTCTTGATTTCTGAATGTTGACTGTGTATCCCAAGGCCTGAAGTAGGCGGATGGCATAATCCAAGTGTTTTATCAATGTTTGTTGGCTGTCCGCTTGTATAAGGCAGTCGTCCAGGTATGGGTATATCTGAATCCCCTGAAGTCTGCAGTGTGCAATTACTGATGCCAGGCATTTCGTGAATACTCTGGGCACAGTAGATAAGCCAAAGGGCAATGCTGAGAATTGATAATGCTCTGAACCTGCAAGAAATCTGAGGTGTCTTCTGCAACTTTGTCTGATAGGGACATGCAGGTATGCCTCCTTGAGGTCTAGAGTTACCAGCCAGGACCCCTTGCCCAGCATGGGAAGGAGTTGCTGTAGGGTCAGCATTTTGAATTTTGGCACAATGAGATAAGTATTCAGTGCGGACAAGTCCAGAATAGGCCTCCATTGCTTTTCTTTTCTTGGGACAAGGAATAGTCTGGAATAAAATCCTTGGCCTTGTTCTGTGAGAGGAACCTTTTCTATAGCTTTCATTTGCAGTAAGTTGGAAATTTGCTTGAAAGCCTCTGCCCTTTGATTTGGTGGCAGGTTTGGCATGCCTTGTCTTTTTGGTAATGTATGAAAATGGAATCTGTATCTTTTGTCTATTATTTGCAGTGTCCATTTGTCCCTTGTAATACTGTGCCAATTTTCTGAGAATAAAGATAGCTTTCCGCCCAAAGGTGCTTCCAATTGAGCCCTGGTTGGCGGGGTCAGAGTCAAGTCATTGAGTTTGTCCTTGTGCAGCAGCTGTAGGTCCTGCACTACCTCTCTGGTTAGGAGGCTGCCATTGACGTCCTCTGTAGGAGCCTCTAGCTTGCCCTCTACCTCTGGCACGCCTGTTTTTGCCTCTTTGAAATCTGTCTGTGTCTGGAAAGGACCAATTATTAGAAGGCCAATTTCTGCTGAATCTTGGCGGTTGGACCTGGAGAAAATCTTTGACTGTCTGTACTGATTTAGCCTTTTCCTCAAATTTCTTTAAGACCTCTTGAGCCGTGGAACCAAATAACTTTTGATTTTCCAGTGGTGCATCCAGAAGCTTTGCTTTAACATGATCTGGCAGAGTTTGTTCCTTCAGCCAAGCATGTCTACGTATGACTGCACCTGTCATTGCTGACCTACATGAAGCTTCCAATGCATCATAACCACACTGTAAGAAATGGTTGCTAACCTGCTGGGAGTTATGCACCAGATCCTGAAGCGCCTTGCGGTCTAGGGGTTCAGGAGAGGTTAATTTCTTATGCAATTCATCTAACAGATATTCTTGATACTGTATCATATGGAACTGACAATTCAATGCTCTCATAGAAAGAGTGGAAGAAGTGTACACTTTTTTACCCCATCTCTCTAAAGCCCTGGATTCCCTTTCCGAAGGAAGTGGGTTCTTAGTAGTGGAGGTTGCAACCCCTTTAGGCCCCTGGGAAATAGTCTCTGGGTCAGCCGAGTGGCTCTTGTAAAGGAAAAGGTGTGTGTACGGGACCCTGTAGTACCTGTCGGGTTTGACAGGAGCCGGAGGAAGGGAGTCTGGGGAAATACTAGACTCGGAGTACACATCTTCTATCACATTTAAAACAGGAGGAATAGCCAAAGGTCTATGCTGAGGTAAATGCAAAAAAGTCCTTAACCTCTTCCTGGAATCTGAGAATTCCTGGTCTTGCCATTTGAAAAGCTCTCTCATGGAGTGAAGGGTCTCCCCAAAGGACAACTCCTCAGGGGGGGAGGCCGAGGGAATAAATTCCTCTGCATCAGAATCCTCGTAGGCCGGAAAGGCCTCCTCCTGGTAATCTGAAAGGGCAGAGTCATCTGAGGCCTCCTCAGAGGACTGGGGATCAGTCTGCTCAACCCTGGGCCTTTTTCCTGGAGGTGGTAGAGAGCCCCTGACTGGGTGTGGCTGGGAGCCCCTGATTAAGGAGATAAGGTCCTCAGCTAAGCTCAAAAGTTGTGAACCTGTAGAGGATCCCTGAGGAATAGCCTTGGGAGGGAGAGATTTTGGCTGCTTTGCAGCTTTAGCACGGGTAAAAGCCTTAATGGACATGGATACAGGAGGCCTGGCTGCCCCACGTGCTGGAGTAGTTTTGTCCACAGAAATGGTGTCGGATATCTCCGGAGCACCGGCTTCAGACGGTAATTCTAGACTGACCCAGTGGAGGCCTCTGGTACCGAAAATACCGGTTGTGCGGTGTCGTCGTTCGGAACCGGTAGAGATTCGGTTTCAGCAGAGACCGAGACACTAGCGGTAGGCCTGGTCGTGGAGTCGGCCGAAACCGCGGACCGCGTGTGTCGGTCCTTTTCCTTACGTTTTTTGGGCAAACGAGCTGTCGGAAGCTCCGACGGCATTTTATAACAGAAAATTTGTCCAAAATATTCCTCTGCGAACTCTGCCCGACGCCTAAGAGTGCGTTTATTGAAAGAAGCACAGGCTGTACAGGCCGAGACGTCGTGGTCTGGGCCTAGGCAAGTTATGCAGTAAGAGTGGAAATCCTTATGAGGTATTTGTTTCCCACAATTTAAACAATTATTAACTTTAACGGTTTGATCTGACATCGGCTGAGGCAAGAAAGAGTCCCCAACGGGGTACTTAGCTTTTTCGAAGACTTCGGTAGCTGAAAACACAGGAGCTGGCCGACTGGCACCGTGCGGCAAGAAAGACTGAGGAAGATGGCGTCGGCTGACGCTTTTATACCCCAGGCGCTCTGACGTCGAGGAAAGGAGCGACATCAGCCGACGCCAGACCCAGACTTTGGAATCCGGCCGACCGAAGGGCTGCCTGAGGCAGGACAACCCATATGTAAGGACTGCAGATGCATCCTTGAAGGACATCAAAGGAACTACAAAGCATAACTCAAAACAACTTTGCCTTAGCAGAAGCATGGTTCACCAACATCAAACTTCTTCTTAATCCCAAAAAAAAACAACCTAATTCTATTTGGCCTTGGTAGACCTCCTCAGCTAAGCAATGATTTCACCATAATCTCCAAAGACAGCATCAAAATCACCCCAACAACCCACACAAAACTGCTAGGGGTAGTAATCGATAACCTCAGATCTGACATTCACATAGCCCAAACAATCAAGAAAGTAAACAAAAAGCTGGGTCTCCTTTATAGAAGCAAACATTTCATGACCAAGAATACAAAATCCACATTTGCAAGAACTCATCTCTTATCCATCCTACTGTATGCCTCCTCTATACTGACAAATCTTCGCCACACCGAACTTAACAAAATGGAATCTTGTTACAACATGATTGCCAAGTTCGCAACTGAGGCCTCTCATAGATCCCATCACTGTCTTACCCTAAAGCAGCTCAACTGACTTGAGCTGCCCCAACTACTGCTACTTAATCAACTCTCAACAGCACACAAACTGTACTACCTTCCTTACAAAACGCCATCACTACAGCATCTAATTCAGCCCTACACAACCACCAGAACCTTAAGATCCAGTAACCAAAACCTTATAAATGTCATCAAACACAAAAATGACGCTGGTAAGTCTCTTTTTGCCTGTACTATAGCCAGAATTTGGAATCAACTCCCAAATCACATTACTTCTACAACCTCTGCCTTCCAATTTAAAAAACTCCTCAAAAGTCACTATTCAATCAACTGGCTTTGCTCCTATGTCTCCCCAGGTTAAACCAAACCACTGCACTGTTGCATGAATTCATCTGCTAATGATCACCTATTACTTCCTCTAGTTACCCAGGATACCTGTTCTATCCCAAACATATGGGCTTTTCAGAATGAACTCCTACGAAAACGTTTGTACTTTTTTTTCTCAAATATTGTACTACTTTTAATCTTACAATGTACTGCATATAATCCTTACTAACAGAAATGGTTAAACTCTGTCTACTACATGCTGAAATGAGTCTGTAATGTACTTGTTCATAGGTTCATAGGTTAGTACTAGGCTAACTGCCCTTGCAAGCCATTTTAAGCCTAGCCAGTTATCCCTTGTGAGACTCAAACCCTGCACCTTGTGCAGGGTTGGGAGGATATAGTCCTGATAACAGCAAGATGTTAACATCTGAATATTGCATTCTGAAATGTATTCTTAGATGTAAGCGAAATCCTTACTTTTTACTGTACTGTATGTGGAGCTTTTCTCCCCGGGCCTCCGCTGAAAATCGACCTGTGTCCAGTCACACTTTCCCGGTTATCAAATGTAAAATAAAATAAATAAAATAAAAACTTGGGAAAGAGGAGCTGGATCTAACACTTCCTAGAAAACATGTAATAAAGGAAGCATAAGAATCTGGTCTGAAGGATGAGGAATAACCTCCTGACAAGGAGGAATAGCCTCTCAATGCCATCTATAACATTGATCAATGATCTACAGAACCCACTTGTCTTAAACTATTTGTTGCCAAAGAGAAATATGGAGATTCAGATTTTCTGGAAGGGAAAAGGGACTGCAAGGCTGGGAAGGGGAACAAATTCTCTTAAATAATCAAATCCACTAGTTGGACTGTTCTTGGTTTTGGGTATTCACAAATTATTTTTGGAACACCCTTGTCATTATGCCAAATTTGGATGACGGATTACAGAATTTGTTAGAAAGTTAGAAGGAGGAGGGCAGAAAATCTTAAGAGATTCCTTAATTTAACTGACCCCAGTCATCACACTTTGATCACCTCTGCAGCAAAGGAACCAAAAAGTGAATCTCTACCCAAAAGAAAAATAAAATCTCACTATTCACATCCTCTTGGGAAGTTTTGAGAATCCAGCCAGGCAAGCCTCCTCAAAATAACACTAAAGGTCAAAGCCCTGGAAGAATTATCACTAGAGTAAACAGAGGCCACTGACTAGTACAACAGAAGAAATTCAAAAATTTAAAGTAGATGTTTCCTCAAAAGAAGAAACTGCAGACCAAACATTCCTCATACTTTCACACTTAGAATAAACATTAACATGTGAGAGTGTGACAATTCAAAATTCTGAAAATCAAAGCTGCTGAAGCATACACTATTTTCAAGTACATATCAATAATCTTAACATCCTCACCAGAAATAGTGGGATAGGAATTAACTAACTTTTCAGCATCAGTAGAAATAACTAAAGCTATAGCTACTGGGTGAGGTTTGGGAAGTTTACTTAAAAGGACAGGAACTTTATACATCCTACCTGCCTTTTTAGGGGCAGCAGGCTGGCTATCGGGAAAAATACAAGCAGAGATGCACGCTTCCTCCAAAGCTGACAAATGGAGGAAATGGTGAAGGTTCAAAAAATTCCTTCTGTAACAGCTCTAAAACTTTTTCCTGAGGGACTGAGAAACCTTAGTGTACTCCAACTGAAAACACTGGCACACTCTGGAAATAGTCTCAAAAGACAAAGGAACCCAAAGTACGAATGAGAAACTGAGCTCTCCTCTGAGTCTGAATGAGAAAACTTGCAGCTGTCCCCTCACCTTCCTGTCCAGATTTAGAATCCTGAATCTTTTCAAGGAAAGAGGTATCTTTCCTTCTTTTATCAGAAAGCAATGAGAACAATCAAAACCCTGAATAAAACCCTGAGCCAGACTAAGTAAACTTCTGGCTAAAGAACTTTGAGAAGGAACAGGTACAGGTTTAGTTTTCTGTTTATTTTTTTAACAGGGAAAAAATGGGGCCATTAGTGCTATAAATGGCAGCAGCAGCTTCACCAGGGATGGGACAATGTTAAGAAGGAAGCCTGTTCCCTCTACCAGGAAGAAAGGTGGCTCTCCCTTGTCACTAAGGGAACCCCAACTGCCACAGAAAACATGGCTAACTCCAGTCCATACTGGCTGTAGGTGCTACATCAGAGGGATCTGGCGTAAAGGATGAGTGGTCTGAGGTATGACAAATGGGAATAATAGAGTCACACAACTGCAGATGAAGCAAATTGCTAGCCTGCTGTGCTGGCAAAGGCTGTTTGCTTAACTTTTTCTTTTTGTGGCTGAAAGAACCAACCTTGGGACCAACTGTTTGTTTCATGGTCAAACCAAAAATTGTGCCTCTTTCCTGGGGAAAACAAAAAACACAGTAAAAAGCACTTTAAAAACTTTGCCATCCCTAAAACGTACAATAAATACAATGTTTCCATACAAAAACAATGTTTTTAAAATACTTTAAACAACTTTTAGTCTGTCAGGAAACACTCTTGTTTAAAAGTACATTACAGTCTCATGACAGTCCATTAAAACACAAACTCATAGCTTAAAATAACTTTCCTGAAGAGGAAAGAATTAATAATCAACAAAGATAATTGAAAGGAAGGCTTTTTCCCCAAAGCAAACCTATCTGCTCAACAAATGAACAGCGCAAGTCAACCGTCTATTATCAAAAGTCTTTTAAGGAGCGTATTCTTCGGCAGCAGTAAAGCTCTGAAGGGCTTGGCACCCAAACTTGTCTTTGAGTCAGCTCAACTCAAGCTGCCTTACAGTTTGGGCATATGGAAGGTGCCATGAAGCTTTGGAAGCTGGCAGGCTGTTATACCCTTGGCAGGATATAACACATATAGCTATGGCTAGTGCGGAAGTGATCAATATAATGAACATTTTCTGTACTCCTACAAAGTCAAATTCCTTTGGATATAAAGCAGTGTAGTTTCTTGACCCTCTAAGTGTAACCTTGACAAGTGGATGAGCAATCGTTAATACACTGAGGGTCTGGCCCCTCAAGCCTTCATTAAAAATGGTCATAATTAAGTATAAATCAGTCATGTCAGTAGGCACTCACAATCTGGGATATTATGGTTAGGTTACTAATGGTCCTCTCAATCAGTAGCCTAGTATGAACTCATGAACCTATAATGGCAGTTATCGAAGCACCAATCAACAAGAATGCAACAGATCTCAAAGTTACTTTCCAGACGTGGGCTGACCAAAAGGAACATGGCTTGGGAGGCATCGAAGAATGGTCCTTATCGGGTTTACCTTTATAACCGAGATTTGCAGAAGGACAAGTGCTCATATGAGCGACTCTAATCCATGAAACTAACAATGTTGACACACCTACATGTTCAAAAAACAGCTAATCAACAGCAGATTCGCTGTTTTTCGAACATAAAAGTCGAATAAAAAAAAAAACAAAGTGTAAAGCAGGGGTGCAAGCCCCCAAGCACACACCCCTACTTTATTATTCTAACTCCGAGATCGCACTACAGTGGGGAAAGGAACCATTTCCCGATCCTGGCTATAGTGCAATCTGCCCCTGAATGTCGAATGTGCAATGAGCGAATCTCACTGTGCATTCGCTCATTGCACATTCGCACCTTTTTACATTCAACGTTTGTGTATCTTGCACACTGCCTTTCGGGTATGTGAAGTTCGCCCTTCTGCAAATCACGTTTATAACGGTAAACCTGGTGCACACCAAGTCACAAGCTGTAGTAAGCACCAAAACAGTTGTCACGATAAAAATCCACTATTGAATCAAGGTTGGCATAAACACTTTAATAAAATTAAATTTAATTTTCTAGCAAAAAGTTTAATATCAATCGCTGTATTCACTAAATCCATCTTATTCTTCGGGACATATGTGTATCCTTTGGCTAGTAATTCAATAAGGTCATCAGGCAGAGTCACAGATGAAAAATTGTAAATTTTGAAGTCACCCGTACCATTCAATATGATATCGGGCTCCTTCATTGCTAAATCATGATCATCACCATTAGCCATATCTAACATCATAGTAACATCCAAGTCAAAGTTAGAACTCTCTTCAACATTACTATTATCTAAATCATAGTCAGAACCCTTATGTTCTAAGTTACTAAAAGTAACAGCACTCACAACAGTGCCAAAGGATACACATATGTCCCGAAGAATAAGATGGATTTAGTGAATACAGCGATTGATATTAAACTTTTTGCTAGAAAATTAAATTTAATTTTATTAAAGTGTTTATGCCAACCTTGATTCAATAGTGGATTTTTATCGTGACAACTGTTTTGGTGCTTACTACAGCTTGTGACTTGGTGTGCACCTTGTATTTTATCAGTTTTCTGTTTCTTTTGTGGTATAACGGTAAACCTCCTTATCCACTGAGATAATTGAAGGGGAAGGGAACAGATACATCTTAGTCTACACTTGAGTCAATATTTCAGTCATCCGGTTAATTCAAAATGCATGTGACAGTCTGGCTCCTACTCAGTAGCTCAGTCAGTTAAATGACTTGCATATAGTACATTTTGGATGGTACAGTGGTAGTGTTGTTGCCTCACAGTAAGAGGCTCTCTGGTTCGATTCTCGGCTGCAGTGTCTTCTGTACGGAGTCTGCATGTCCTCCCTGCATTCATGTGGGTTTCCTCCAGGTGCTCCGGTTTCTTCCCATATTTCAACTGCATTCACGTGGGTTTCCCCCAGGTGCTCCGGTTTCTTCTCACATTTCAAAGACATGCGTTTGCAGCATTTCTCCCTAGGCCTCTACTGAATATTGGCTTTGTTCCAAGTCGGACTTTCCCGGTAAACAAACGTTAAAAAAAATAAAAGAAAAAAAATTTAAAAATTAAAAAAAAAAAAAAAAGATATGAAAATGCTTCCTCATTATATTCCGAAGACTGTGGACCAGCGAGGACCCTAGATGAGGAACCTCAAACTTCCAGCAATACTTTTGATTTAAACAATTATTTCACAGAAAAAAGGAAGAAATAAAGCTCAAACTCTATATGGCAAGGCAAGAACCAGCACAACAAGGAAAAGTAATAAGGGCCATAATAACAATAGCAAACAAGGCAATACTTCATCTGTAATTTCTGGCAGAGCAACGTCCACTATAGGACATACAAACATGCATACAAAGATAGACACAGGAGACCAATAAACATCTGCTGCTATGATAAAAGATTGACATAAGGCTAAACCTCACAAAAGAGTGAAACCTGACGTGCTCCTATGCTAAAGCCCTTGTCTCTTGAGCATTTGAAGGCTCATGAAACCTATATTACTCCATCATTTTCAATGCTGCCCTAAATGCAACTGTTCTTAAATAATTTTTCATTTACTTATTTTTAAGCAAACTTACCATTGGCTAGCAGGTACTGCACTAGTTCCTCGTGGCCACAAAGGCATGCGTAGTAGCTGTTGAAACATTAAAGAAATATATTAGTGTAAACTTAGACAGTATGTATACTCATCAAATGCATACTTCATCTGGCTTACTTGTATAAGTCAATTCCTTTGCAATTTGCTTACAGTAACAGATGTTACTGCTAGAGATAATGTCTCAAAAGTGAAATGTAACCCTCTTACAAAAAAAAAAAAAAATTATTTTACAGCATATTCTCAGTTAACATAAACGAAAACACACGTTTTCACGTTAGGAAAATTCTCCATCTATCTTTCTCTCTGTTATTCTTCTTAATATCCCAAGTCTGACTAAAAATAAAACTGTTAATGTAGGTGTAAACTGCTTCCATCATGCAATCACTTTATGAACAAGAAACATCAGATGAAAGAAAAAGGTCAATTACAAGCCTAAATAAAAGGTTACGCACTCACCATAACATTCCATCTGTGTTGTCTGTTTTCATTGTTCCTCAACTGCTTGGTTCAGATCTGACCCTTGGCTTCGACTCGGCTGTTTCTTCCAGATCGTAAGATTCTTGAACTCTCGAGCTCCTCCATTTACCCATAATGCCCCACCAACTTAATATACCTTGGATCTAGTTTGCTGCCCATGCAATTAACACAGCAGTGGGAAATAAGAAAAGAACGGAAGCTAGAACTCAAACAAGGAACAGCGGTTCCTGCAATATTCTTCAATCTGTCCAGACATGGAACAAGGAGGGGGTAGGTGGGTGGGAAAATGAAGAAGCATGAAAATGGACAACATAGACAGAATGTTACGGTAAGTGCACAACTTTTTAATCTGATGATGTCATTTCATTCATTCCTTAACTGTTGGGACAGAGTCCCCAGGAGGACTTTAAGGAAGGATATACCAGAGCACCACCAACCAAAGGCTGTTCTATCCATAGGGAGCAGCTCCAGTTTGTAATGAGCAATAAAGGTATGATGATTAGGCCAAGTTGCAGCTATACAAATATCATTCAAGGAAGTTCTGGACAAAAATGCTACTGAGGTTACCATAGATGTGGTGGAGTGGCCTCTGGGAGGTTTTGGTACAGGTAAACCCACTTTTTGACAAACAAAAGTAATACAACCAGTTAACCATTTGGCCAGAGTAACCTTAGATACTGGTTTGCCTAGTTTTGAATCAAAAAAGGAAACACACAACTGTACGGACTTTCTCATATCCTTAGTACTGTGGGGTAGAAATGTAATTGTCTGTGCACATCTAGCACATGTAACATATACTCGCCTTGTTTTAACAAATTTGGAAAGAAGACTGGAAGATTAATGACCTGATTAACATTAGACTCTGAAATCACCTTTGGTAAAAAGGATGGATTGATCCATACAGAAACCCTATGCTTGCTAAAAATGAAATAAGGAGGCTTAGAGGACAAGACTTGGAAGTTCAGACACTCTTCTGGCAGATGTAATAGAAACTAAAAACAGTTTTCCAGGTCAAAAATTTAGATCAGATTTAGCCAAAGGTTCAAAGGGAAGATGAGTCAAGACCTGAAGTAAGATGATTAAATCTCAAGGAGGGCTAGGATCCTTTAATGGAAGTCTAAGTAAAAAGGTTCCTCTTAGAAAGGCTTTGCAAAGTTTAGAGGAAGCTAAGATAGAACTATTTATTCTTAAATGAAAGTTGGAAATGGCTGCTAACGGTACTCTAAATAGCTGAAGAACTAGCACCTTCATTGAAAATTGTGCCTAAAAAGTCAAACTCATTTGAAATCAGTTCTGAAAAGAGGTCTACATTTTTCCTTAGGGCACAAAGAGCAAATCTTTTCCATTTACTTTTGTAAATCTTACTGGTGGAAGCTTTATGGAAAGATAATAAAATGTGATATACAGGTGAGGACAGCCTGGGTTGTCTAGCAAACAATGGAAATGGAGAAGCCATGTGGTCAAATTGAGGCTTAAGTCTGGGTGAGTCATGCCTGTCAGATAAGGTAGTAGGCCTGGAGTTAGATACAGAATTCATTGTGGATGTAGAAAATGAGGTCAAAGGAAGGGAAACCAAATCTGATGAGGCCATTAAGGGGCAATGAGGATAACTGCGCTCTTCAATTGAGATGCTTTCTGTAAAAATTTGGGAATGAGGGGTAATGGGGGATAAGCATAAAGGAAACCAGGGGACCAGGCATGAAGTAAAGCATCTCTCAGTGACTCCCCCAGTGGGGGGATCAGGGCAAAGAACCTGCTGCATTTGTTGTTGAGAGGAGAGGCAAAAAGATTGCAGCATGGTTGTCCCCATTCACAGAATATTCTCTCCACTATGCTGACAATGAGAGACCACTCATGAGGCATCAAAACAGGCCTGCATAACTTGCTTACAATCATGCTGAATTTCCATACGATATGCGTTGCTATTAGAAAGCAACTGGAAGAGACCCCCCCCCCCCCCGCTGCCATACTCCCACAGCTTCTCAACAGAGGGTAAGATCTGATTCCCCCCATTTGTTGATGTACAAGACTACTGACATACTATCCATCTGGAAAGCAATAGTCCCAATTGGCGTTTCGAAAAGTCTGCAATTCTAGGACGACAGCATTCATTTCCAGGACAATGATATGCATCCTGGCCTCTTCGGGGGACCATGTGCCAGAGCTAAGAGGCGTCCATGTTCACTGTGGCCTTGAGTTGAGGGAGAACAGAAAGACAGACTTTGTGGAGTTGACTGGAGTGGATCCATCACAGAAGTAATTTTTGCATTCTTGAGTAATTTTGACTGGCACAGATAACGGGTGTTGGAGAACAGACCACTGAGTGGCGAATGTCCACTCAAAGATTCTCATATGGAACCTGGGCAAATGGTAAAAGAGTGACTGCCACTGCCATTGGAGCCCAAGGCTTGAAGTATCATACATACTGGAAGGGAAGAATTTTGAATTACCTTCTTGATCTAGAACTAAATGGCATCTATTTGAGACAGAGCAAGAGAAGCTGTTTGTGTGACTGTATTCAGATGAGCACCGATGAACTCCAAATTCTGAGTCAGCATGAGTTGAGATGTGTTGTAACTGACTAATATTCCCAGACTGGAGCACTGCTGCAGTAAGTAGTCCCTTGTATGAATCAGCTGACGCCTGGATGGAGCAGTCAGAAGCTAGACATACAGATAAGGAAAGACTCAGAATCTGGCTTGTAAGGGCATCAGGGCCAATAGCTTAGTAATTTCCTATGATCCTATGAGAAGTCTCAGTTCAGCTGCTATGACTGCCATGCATTTGGTGAATACTCTGGGGGCTGAGGTGAGACCAAAGGGCAATGCTTTGCAAGTTATACAAAAGTATCTGTGTGGACATGCTCACATATGAATGCAGAAAAAAGTGTCTGTATAAATATCTGTACCTACAGTAGAGCTAACACTTATGTCTTTAGGTCAGTTTACTAAAAACACATTGACCAAATTAGTCTCAAGCAATGTCTGCAATCAAAATTGTACTTTGGGGAAAGGGTACTGCCCAACAAACTTCTCATATAAATGGGGAGATAGTCTTGAAAATATGACTAGCTTCCATCCAGAAGAGTAGGTATCTTCTGGAGCATCTGTTCATTTTGTTAAGATAGTATGCATCCTGAAGATCTATTGAGCACATCCAGTCGTCCTTGTGCAGAAATGGCAGAAGGGACTAAACCATTACCATCCAGAACTTTACATAATGAACAGACTGATTTAGTCTGCTGAGATCCAAAATTGGTCTCAGGTCCCCTGTCTCTTTTGGCACCAAAAAGAATCTTAAGTTTCAGATCCTCTCTGGTCTGGGGTCCTCTTGGATGACTCTTTCTAGCAGCTTTTTTATTTCCAGAGAAGCTGCTTCTCTCTGACTGGGTGGGACATTGCGGATCTTCAATGGAACTGCTGGAGGGGTTTGGGAAAATGATATAATGTAACTTCTGGATATCATCCTCCACACCCATAAATCTTTTGTGATATCTAACCAAGCTCTCTTGTGCTGGGATAGATGACCCCCGACTGCTTCCAGATATGGCTAGTCGGATCTCCATTCAGGAGAGCAGACAGGATCTGTCTTAAATAGAATCTCTAGATCCCTGGTTATGCTGGCCACCTCTGCCACAGGGATGGCGTCTTCCATTTGCATTCCCCCTGCCTCTGGAGAACTTTCTCCATGCGATTCTTGAAACGGACCCTGGGATTTCTTGAATTACATCTTTCTACCACCTTGCTGGTTCCTAGAAAACAACTTGGAGTAGAAAAACATACACCCACAGCAGACAGGGTCTTTCCTTCTTGTTCGCACCTGAAGAGTGTTTCTCACCTCGGGGCCAAAATGTGAGGTTCTGTCAAAGGGTACATTGACGAAAGAAGATTTCAAACGTTCCACAAAATAAAACTAGTACCTGAACCTGGCACCTCTGACGTGTCTTCCACAGCATGAGAGATTAACCTCATGTACAAATTATACAGTGATTAAAGGATAGCTAGCTGTGAGAAAATGCAATTCCCTTCCTCAGAAGATGTGGACCCCGAAAGAGATTTCATAAGCTGCTTGACCAAATCTCTTGGAAGTCTGGTAAAATGTGCCAGATAATTCAGTGACCTTAAAGCAATGGTCAGTGATGCATAGACACACTTCCCAAACCTATCCAGTAGCCTAAACCACCTGTAAGTGGGGGGGGGTGGACAGAGGACATCGATTCCACTAGTTCCTTTCTCATGGCTGCTGCAACAACCATGGCATCAACCAGCACTAGTTTACTCCCGTGTAGATGGTCTTTTTGGAGGTGCAAGGATTTTACCTAGTCTTTTGGGAATAGACTCAATGGCGTTTGGTTCCTTCCATGCCCACTGAGAAACCAGATCTACAAGCTCATCGGCGGGGGAAGTCACTGAGGAGGTACATGGGCCAGACCCTAAAGCCTCCAGAAACACTGATTCCTATTGGGAAGGGTTATTGGGATAACACTCACCTCTTTGTTTAAGGAGTTCCAAGATATTTTCAAAGGAGACCTCATTAGGTAGTGATCTGGGGGAACCTTTCCCCTCATCAAAATCAGTGTTCTGAGTTATAGACCCTTCTGGGAGTCTAGGTGCCTCCTCTTGCAAGTTCTCTTTTGAGGGACCTCCTCAGTGGGATGCTCCTGGGAAGTAACGGAAGAGAGAATACCCTGATGGGTGAACTGGAGACTAGCTTGGACTCGCTATTCTGGTGGAAGGGATGACTGATGCTCAGGGCACACAACAGAATGAGACAAGGCAGTCTGTTCCAAAGAGTACAAGGTTGTATGTTCTCTAGGCATACAGAAAACTCTCTCCACTACCTCAAAAATGGAATGCCTAGGGGAAGCAGAAACCAATGGGTCTGACAATGGAACCTCTCGGATCTTCAGCTCCCTTTGTCCCGAAAGCACTCCATCCGAGGAGGGAATTAGGATCAGAAGTATCTAATACCAAGACTCTGAGGGAAAGAGATGGCTCCAACAGCTTCAGAGTCTACTCTAAAACCCTGGAGCCGGCGCTGATGCTTTGGCTCCGACTGTCCTCTGGCTCAAAGGTGCTCAGTGTCGGTAGACTCAGAGTAACCATTTTAGTCGATGAAGCAACAATCTAAGGAAGACATACCCATGAGTTTTGGATCCAAAAGCTCAGAAACCAAAGGACAGATCAGAGAAGAAAAAAATCAATGGTGCTGTGGCTCAATGGAGGCTCTCAAGACTCAATGACGTTGGATCCAAAAGAGCTCACATTTGAATCTTCATCTTGGGGAATTTCCTTATTATCTTATCTACACCTGCTTCGGATATGCTGCTGGAGGACTGGAGAGAAGAAGCTATTGAAGAGGGCCTAGAATTTCTTCTGGTCAACTGTTCAAGAAATAGAGATGGCAACCTAGTAGAGATGTGCTCCAAAGTTAGAGGTGGGCTGTGGATCCGAGGAGATTTATCCATCCAAAGCTTTGGATCCAAGGGGTCGGAGCAGATTTTTTAAAAGATTTGCAGGTGGCTCTGATGAAGGAGCTGAAGTTAGGGTCAAGGTGGAAGGGCACAATTAGGAAAGCTTTTTTGAGTCTCTTTGTCCTTAGGAAGAGAATCACGTTTTTTATGTTTATTTTAGAGTTCTGAACCCCAGCAACCAAAGGAGAGGATTTGGAAGGAAGAATACCCTCAAAATAAGCTTATTCTTCCTAGCAATTAAAGCTCTCCAGCTAAAGTCCAGACAAATGACACCTTCTACCGCCAGATGTTTTGTACCCAAACAGTATGCACACTCCCTGTGGGCATCAGAGTTTGGAATCTTGCACCCACAGGAAACCCATTTTTTAAAACCGGAAGGCTTATCCAACATATTTCAACAAGAAAAACAAACAACAATACAATAAAAATACATAAAGGGGTTGGTAGGAATTTTTTTTTTTAATAAATGGAGAACAAAACTACAAACAAGGGTATGTAAGAGTACCACAAACGTAACAGCTACCTGCTATGGTATTAAGAGGTCCTCAAAGAGTCCAAGGAAAAAAAGCCGTTAGAAGAGAAAAAAAAATAGGTGAATTGGTAAAAAGGGTATCCAGGGAGGAATACAGAGTACAGAAAGGGAATACAAGTATAATTAGGATAATAAAAAAAACTAAACTCACTTATATCACAAGACAAGATCACTATGAAAACGTAATGCTTGAGAGATCCTAATCCACACCTGTTCGCAATGGTGACAAACAAATCTGAGGTATGTTAGGTTGGTGTGACATTGTGGGTAAAGGGAGGAGCTCGAGAGTTCAAGAATCCTACAATCTGGAAGAAATGGCAGAGTCAGATCCAAACCCAACAGTTGAGAAATTAATGAAAATGACAACATCAGACTTTCTATTATATACTGCAAGTTATACAAAAGTATCTGTGTGGACATGCTCACATATGAATACATAAAAAAGGTGTCTGCATAAATATCTGTACCTACAGCAGAGGTGACACATATGGCTTTAGGTAAGTTTACTAAAAACACATTGGCCGAATTAGTCTCAAGCAATGTCTGTCATCAAAATTGTACTTTGGGGAGAGGGTACTGCCCGACAAAAACTCATATAGATGGGGAGCTAGTCTTGAAAATATGAGCTAAAGAGATCTCCCTTCCCCCACAGTGACCTAACTTTATGAAAAACAGTTTTGGTAAACATAAAATACCAACCCACAAAGCTCACCAGTGAATAAACTGTCCAACTTCACACATACACATAAAAAAGGTGGAGGTGTATGTGCATGCATTTTGTTTTATGTATATGCATGCACACACAATATATATTTGTGTGGTGTACATGTACATATACATATATGGGTCTGTTTTGAAATCCCGATAGCCACATGATCGACGTTTAAAATCCCGAGATGAAAATCAAGAAACAGCAGAAACTCGACCATCAGATTTTTACTAGAGTAAGTAAACACTGGCCAAATGGAAATGAAACTCACGCTGAGGTAAGTAAAATCCACCTAGGTGGGGAGCTGCACCCCCCCCCATCCCCCAGCTATATATACCAACTCTAGGACCACACTATAGTGGAGAAAAGGGCATGCTGGGCAAGTGTTTATTTACCCTAGTAAAAATCTGTCGTTCGAGTTTCCATGGTTTTGTGATTTTTGACTCGGGATTTTAAACATCGATATTCTGGGTGTTGGGATTTCGAAGTAGACTCACATATATACATATACATTATATACACACACACAGATATATAACGTATAACATGACGTATAAAGCCATGTCCAACCCGGAATTAATGGACATGCTGCACCTCAGAAAATCCAAATCCCATCGAGCTACGCGCTCGAGGAACTTGAACCTCAGCACTGAAATAAATAGGACATGCTGGAGGGACAGTTTCATAACCCAGAGGCTCCCTTCACTCTGGAATAAAATCCCAGTCCAGGTTAGGCAGAGTCCCTCATTGACTCTCTTCAAGAGGAATCTTGATGAGTGGATGGGAGATTGTAGGTTTACCCAGGGTATCACTTCTGTGTCACTGCTAGACAGAGGCACAGTATACTAACCTCGAAAAAGGGCATAGCAAAATTAATTTAAAATGGGTGGCGAAAGCCAAACACACTCTGGCTAGACTTATAAATGCCCTAGGGCAGATAGCCTAGTATGAACCTATGAACCTATACATATATATATATATATATATCCAAAAAATATGTATAAAGAGGATGCACCACGACAATCGAAGCCAACCAAATCACCAGCAAATATATTCCAACTGCAGAAATGTTCCAAAACAAAGTTTATTGAGGCAAAAAGAAGAGAGACAGTAAGCGCTTTCACGTCACCAGGAAGCTTCATCAGGCTTAATTAAGTCCCTGCATCAAACATCTTATATAATAATAAAAGAACTCCTAGAACGACTATAAAAGTTCATACAATAAAAAGCTTAATAATTGGTTCAAATGAAGGGAAGGAGGGAAAATTTCAACACTTCATACTCAATAACATTTTAAAATACATAATATTATAATATAAAATTTTATATATATATATATATATATATATATATATATATATATATATATATATATATATACAGAAATATCTATAAAAGTAATAATAATCTATATAAATTATCTGATAATATATATGAATCCATCAACGTTTAAAAGGTTTGTCTATTAAAAATGGTCTCAAAGAAACTTTGTCATTAAGGCCATGGCCCCTATCTGCTGCTAACTTAATTATCCACTTTACTTCTTTCTTTTCTGTGCTATTACGCATGCATCCTAGCCTCTCTGTCCTATAAATATGTTCTAATACTATAAATTGAAAAACATGTGTACTATCTCTTTGAAGAACATGATTAGCCAATGCATTGAGTTCATTTTCCTTGTTAATAGCATATACATGTTCTCTAATACGTTCTCTCAAGGTTCTAGTGGTCATACCTACATAAAAACTTTGGCATTTTGTACATTGACCTAGGTAAACCACATTCCTACTCTTGCAATCCACATTTATTGAACTCATATTTCTTCCCTGTGTCTGGATGTACAAATTCATTAGAGTTTTAATATAGCTACATTGATTGCATGTACGACAAGCATGTGTGCCTTTCCTTTGGGAGTGTATACCATCTTGTCTCATATTATCATAACATAACAGTCTCTTTAAAGACTTAGTATTCTTGTAACTAAAAGATGGTTTGTCTCCTACTATTTGCTTAATATTGTCATCAAGCTGTAGAATGTTCCAATGTTTTTTAATAGTATTAACTATAGAGGTGTTATTATTAGTATAAGGTATAGCTATCCTTTTTTTATTACTACCAATGGCTTTACTGTATGTATTTTCCGATAAAGACCTAGTCATATGTAAGTATGGCCTATCCTTTCCTTCTCGGTCTATCTTCTGTAGATTAATGAGTTCTCTTTTATGATACCCTCTGTCTATAAATACAGCTTCTATGTTCTCAACAGCTTCAACAAACACCGAATCTTCACTAGTAATTCTAGAAAAACGCGCTGCTTGATTTTTGACAATATTTCTATATATGTGAGGAGGATGCATGCTATCTCTATGGAGTATAGCATTCCTTCTACAAGGTTTGCGAAAAACCTCTGTTGTAAGTGTCCCATTTGCTTTCTTAAGTAGAACATCTAAGAACTCATTTTTTATTTGTGAGGTAGTACTGGTCAGCTCTAAAAACGTAGTGGTACCATTTACATATGTAATAAATTTGTTAAGAGTAGTTAAATCCCCTCTCCAAACCAAAAAGACATCGTCCACAAACCTTCTATAACATCTAATATGCTGATAATAGATAGAGTGCTCTAAAATATAAGTGGACTCCCAATATGCTAAAACCAAGTTAGCATAGGAGTTGGCACATGATGTGCCCATTGCTACTCCCTTGACTTGAAGGTAGTAGCTACTTTGTGATGTGAAAACATTATTCGACAGCACCAAATCTAACAACATGGTGATCATAATGACTTTGTTGTTAGACATATCATTGTGTAATAAGAATAACCTCAAATAATCTATCCCTATATCATTCGGTATACTTGTGAATAAAGCTGTCACATCCAGTGTGACTAAATAATCAGATTCATTCACTTCATTATTCATATTATAATTGGCTAAAGTTTCCAGAAAATGTTGAGTATCACGAAGAATATGTGTAGTTTTATTCACTATTGGCCTAAGCTGTTTCTCTATGAAGATTGAGATACTCTCCGTCAGCCAACCTCTGCCCGATACAATGGGTCTAAATGGTGGACAATTCATGTCCTTATGTATTTTTGGAAGACCTCTAAATAATGGAATGGGAGGTTTCTCAACTAAAAAATAATAATATAAACTCTCATCTATTATACCACACATAAGCATGTCATATAAATCAGCATGCATAGCTTTAATAAGTTTTTCTAAACCTATAGAATCAAGTGGAATATAAGTGCTATTGTCCCTAAGTAGCTCTGTAATCTTCATATCATAATAAGTTTTATCTAGAACCACAGTTGCTCCTCCTTTATCAGCAGGTCTGATAACTATATCTGTATTCTTTTTTAAATTATCTAATGCTATTTTTTCTTCTCTTGTTAAATAAAAAATTCAGGTTTAGTGTTAGTATTCTCAAATTGTAGCAAAAAATCATTCATGTAAGCTTTTTCAAAACTTTCTAATAACGGATGTGAAGATGGTATATACACAGAAGGTTTCTTAAACTGAGCACTATTATCAGCAGTATTGTCATTCTTAAACTGCAATGCTAAAGCAACATTTCTAATAAACTGTTTCATGTCAACAATAAGTTCACTCACATCCACATTCTGTGAGGGAATGAAAGAAAGACCTCTATTTAATACTGAAAACTCATATTCTGTCAGTCTATAGTCTGAAATGTTCACTACTAAGTTCGTTGTACAGGTCTCAACGACTTGCGTTAAAACTCAAACTGACCTTCCGAAGTTTTCCTTTTCCTTCCCTGATACTGAGGGCTCCAAGCAGGTTTGTTCACCTCCCGAAAAGGTAGAGGAAAATGGAGATTGTTGGTTTCAAATCCTGCATTGCTGCGACTAGTTCCAGCAGGTAATGCAGTCTTCCTACGCACAACTTGTTCCACTATAGCCAAATCATCATTGGAAGGAATATCCAGAGTTACAGAAGGTTTCACGCAAGGCAATGGTGCAGCGTCTACTATCCTCGGCACGTTGGAAACGACTGAACCGGAAGTAGAGGGAGCCAAAAGGGGTGAACGCTCAGACTGGCGATTACTAGTGGTAGCTGTTGTAGCATCGATAAATGGTCGACTGGATTCCCTCGGCCATTGAAAGCGTTCCACTAGAAAAATCTGAACAATCTCGTTCAAGTTTTTTCTTTTCAATAAAAGTAGTTTACTGTCCAAGGCTGTCAATGTGGTACTAACATCTGAACGAAAATTATTGAGTTGTGAGTCAGTCAGAGAAGAGGACAGTTGTTTCTCTAACATAAACGCTTCATGAAACAAAGCTTGTTCATTATGCTGATACTGTTCAACTAAAAGCCTCATATATCCATATCTAGTTTCTAAATTTAGCTGTTGCCACTTAACCAATAGATCTGGATAAGTGGAGCCAAATGTAGGCATTTTAAAGCATAAAGCCCTCTAGGTACTATTTTGAATTTTAAACAAGCTTCCATGTGTCCTTTTTGCCATTGAACATTCTTTATTTTAGTTAAAATATCTTCTAATTTACGCATTGCCTGTAAAGTCTCTATATGTATAGCAGAATCCTTCTTGTTAAAAAATGTTTGAGTTAATTCTGCATATGAGAAACCTAGCAAAGGATTCTCTTCTACATGCAAAAACTGTTTAAAATCAAGTTTCTTTGGTGGTTCCATAGTTTTAGTTGTATTCACATCAATGGTCACTTCTGTCATGTTCCTGTAGTATTAAAATAATAGTAGTATCTGTAAAGCGTATAAAATACTAACCAGGATAAAGTATCCTATAAAAAAACAGATAAGTCCAAAAAATATGTATAACGACACATTTTTTGGACTTATCTGTTTTTTTAGAGGATACTTTATCCTGGTTAGTATTTTATACGCTTTACAGATACTACTATTATTTTAATACTACAGGAACATGACAGAAGTGACCATTGATGTGAATACAACTAAAACTATGGAACCACCAAAGAAACTTGATTTTAAACAGTTGTTGCATGTAGAAGAGAATCCTTTGCTAGGTTTCTCATATGCAGAACTAACTCAAACATTTTTTAACAAGAAGGATTCTGCTATACATATAGAGACTTTACAGGCAATGCGTAAATTAGAAGATATGCGTAAATTAGAAGATATTTTAACTAAAATAAAGAATGTTCAATGGCAAAAAAGACACATGGAAGCTTGTTTAAAATTCAAAATAGTACCTAGAGGGCTTCGCGTTTTAAAAATGCCTACATTTAGCTCCACTTATCCAGATCTATTGGTTAAGTGGCAACAGCTAAATTTAGAAACTAGCTATGGATATATGAGGCTTTTAGTTGAACAGTATCAGCATAATGAACAAGCTTTGTTTCATGAAGCGTTTATGTTAGAGAAACAACTGCCATCTTCTCTGACTGACTCACAACTCAATAATTTTCGTTCAGATGTTAGTACCACATTGACAGCCTTGGACAGTAAACTACTTTTATTGAAAAAGAAAAAACTTGAACGAGATTGTTCAGATTTTTCTAGTGGGAACGTCTTTCAATGGCTGAGGGAATCCAGTCTACCATTTATCGATGCTACAACAGCTACCACTAGTAATCGTCAGTCTGAGCGTTCACCCCTTTGGCCTCTACTCCGTTCAGTCGTTTCCAACATGCCGAGGATAGTAGACGCTGCACCATTGCCTTGCGTGAAACCTTCTGTAACTCTGGATATTCCTTCCAATGATAATTTGGTTATAGTGAAACATGTTGTGTGTAGGAAGACTGCATTACCTGCTGGAACTAGTCGCAGCAATGCAGGATTTGAAACCAACAATCTCCATTTTCCTCTACGTTTTTGGGAGGTGAACAAACCTGCTTGGAGCCCTCAGTATCAGGGAAGGAAAAGGAAAACTTCGGAAGGTCAGTTAGAGTTTCAACGCAAGTCGTTGAGACCTGTACAACGAACTTAGTAGTGAACATTTCAGACTATAGACTGACAGAATATGAGTTTTCAGTATTAAATAGAGGTCTTTCTTTCATTCCCTCACAGAATGTGGATGTGAATGAACTTATTGTTGAAATGAAACAGTTTATTAGAAATGTTGCTTTAGCATTGTAGTTTAAGAATGACAATACTGCTGATAATAGTGTTCAGTTTAAGAAACCTTCTGTGTATATACCATCTTCACATCCGTTATTAGAAAGTTTTGAAAAAGCTTACATGAATGATTTTTTGCTACAATTTGAGAATACTAACACTAAACCTGAATTTTTTAATTAAACAAGAGAAGAAAAAATAGCACTAGATAATTTAAAAAAGAATACAGATATAGTTATCAGACCTGCTGATAAAGGAGGAGCAACTGTGGTTCTAGATAAAACTTATTATGATATGAAGATTACAGAGCTACTTAGGGACAATAGCACTTATATTCCACTTGATTCTATAGGTTTAGAAAAACTTATTAAAGCTATGCATGCTGATTTATATGACATGCTTATGTGTGGTATAATAGATGAGAGTTTATATTATTATTTTTTAGTTGAGAAACCTCTCATTCCATTATTTAGAGGTCTTCCAAAAATACATAAGGACATGAGTTGTCCACCACTTAGACCCATTGTATCAGGCAGAGGTTGGCTGATGGAGAGTATCTCAATCTTCATAGAGAAACAGCTTAGGCCAATAGTGAATAAAACTACACATATTCTTTGTGATACTCAACATTTTCTGGAAACTTTAGCCAATTATAATATGAACAATGAAGTGAATGAATCTGATTATTTAGTCACACTGGATGTGACAGCTTTATTCACAAGTATACCGAATGATATAGGGATAGATTATTTGAGGTTATTCTTATTACACAATGATATGTCTAACAACAAAGTCATTATGATCACCATGTTGTTAGATTTGGTGCTGTCGAATAATGTTTTCACATCACAAAGTAGCTACTACCTTCAAGTCAAGATAGTAGCAATGGGCACATCATGTGCCAACTCCTATGCTAACTTGGTTTTAGCATATTGGGAGTCCACTTATATTTTAGAGCACTCTATCTATTCTCAGCATATTAGATGTTATAGAAGGTTTGTGGACAATGTCTTTTTGGTTTGGAGAGGGGATTTAACTACTCTTAACAAATTTATTACATATGTAAATGGTACCACTACGTTTTTAGAGCTGACCAGTACTACCTCACAAATAAAAAATGAGTTCTTAGATGTTCTACTTAAGAAAGCAAATGGGACACTTACAACAGAGGTTTTTCGCAAACCTTGTAGAAGGAATGCTATACTCCATAGAGACAGCATGCATCCTCCTCACATATATAGAAATATTGTCAAAAATCAAGCAGCGCGTTTTTCTAGAATTACTAGTGAAGATTCGGTGTTCGTTGAAGCTATTGAGAACATAGAAGCTGAATTTATAGACAGAGGGTATCATAAAAGAGAACGCATTAATCTACAGAAGATAGACCGAGAAGGAAAGGATAGGCCATACTTACATATGACTAGGTCTTTACCGGAAAATACATACAGTAAAGCCATTGGTAGTAATAAAAAAAGGATAGCTATACCTTATACTAATAATAACACCTCTATAGTTAATACTATTAAAAAACATTGGAACATTCTACAGCTTGATGACAATATTAAGCAAATAGTAGGAGACAAACCATCTTTTAGTTACAAGAATACTAAGTCTTTAAAGAGACTGTTATGTTATGATAATATGAGACAAGATGGTATACACTCCCAAAGGAAAGGCACACATGCTTGTCGTACATGCAATCAATGTAGCTATATTAAAAACTCTAATGAATTTGTGCATCCAGACACAGGGAAGAAATATGAGTTCAATAAATATGCGGATTGCAAGAGTAGGAATGTGGTTTACCTAGGTCAATGTACAAAATGCCAAAGTTTTTATGTAGGTATGACCACTAGAACCTTGAGCGAACGTATTAGAGAACATGTATATGCTATTAACAAGGAAAATGAACTCAATGCTTTGGCTAATCATGTTCTTCAAAGAGATAGTACACATGTTTTTCAATTTATAGTATTAGAACATATTTATAGGACAGAGAGGCTAGGATGCATGCGTAATAGCACAGAAAAGAAATAAGTAAAGTGGATAATTAAGTTAGCAGCAGATAGGGGCCATGGCCTTAATGACAAAGTTTCTTTGAGACCATTTTTAATAGACAAACCTTTTAAACGCTGATGGATTTATATATATTATCAGATAATTTATATAGATTATTACTTTTATAGATATTTCTGTATATATATATATATATATATATATATATATATATATATAAAATTTTATATTATAATATTATGTATTTTAAAATGTTATTGAGTATGAAGTGTTGAAATTTTCCCTCCTTCCCTTCATGTGAACCAATTATTAAGCTTTTTATTGTATGAACTTTTATAGTCGCTACCCAATAGGAGTTCTTTTATTATTATATAAGATGTTTGATGCAGGGACTTAAGTCCAATGAAGCGTCCTGGTGACGTGAAAGCTCTTACTGTCTCTCTTCTTTTTGCCTCAATAAACTTCGTTTTGGAACATTTCTGCAGTTGGAATATATTTGCTGGTGATTTGGTTGGCTTCGATTGTCGTGGTGTATCCTCTTTATACATATTTTTTGGACTTATCTGTTTTTTTTAGAGGATACTTTATCCTGGTTAGTATTTTATACGCTTTACAGATATATATATATATATATATATATATATACAAATAAAATATAAATAAAATAGAATACCAAAACCGCCACAGCTGAAACGAACATCTTTACTGATAACAGATAAGCGCATTTGGGTTAGAAACCCTTCTTCAGATCAAACTTCAGAGGCATACAATAAAAGATATTTAAACAAAGTAACAATCAATCATTGGTATGCCATTCTGATGCCAAAAAAACGGAACAATAATTAAAGACATACTAAACCCGGCTAAAATTTAGCCAATTGAAAAAGCATGTGTACTATAACAAATGAAATCCTTCATGCCCATTTAAAAAATAATAAAATATAGATTATATATTAATCTTAATCTATATTAAAAACACAACAGTTACACATTCACACTATTCTTACAGAATTTAGATGATACAACATTGTATATTTAAAAACCTGATAGCATGGTAATTTTGTTAAGAGTAAAGCAAACGGTATGTATGTCTTTATTTCCGGATAAAACTCCTAATACGTATTTGTAAGATTATGAAACATAAATTTTCTGTCACAAGATCAAACAAAAATATTAATAAACTGCTAACATATAACTTTGTGGATGATTAAAATAAATATTACACCCCCTCCAATGTATCAGCCAATCAGATTTTGACTTTATCTTGGTGAACCAATAAGAATTGCCTAAGGAATAATCCTACATGCTGAATGTGACATATTAGGAGTTTTATCCAGAAATAAAGACATGCATACCATTTGCTTTACTCTTAACAAAATAACCATGCTAACGGGTTTTTAAATATACAATATTGTATTTTAGCCTTATTTAGCATGTCTTTAATCATTGGTCTGTTTTTTTGGCATCAGAATGGCAGAACAATGATTGGTTGTTACTTCATTTAAATATCTTATTGTATGCCTTTGAAGTTTGATCTGAAGAAGGGTTTCTAACACAAAAGCGCTTATCTTTTATCAATAAAGACATTCATTTCAGCTGTGGCGGTTTTGGTATTCTGTTTTGGGCCTGCATTTATACACACATACACATATACACACACACACGCATGCACGCACACATCACTCTGGTCTCAAAAGAGCAGATTCAAGTAACTGCATCAAAAGTGAAACAAACTAACCTGTCATTTTCCTTAACTTAGACTAAACTACTAGAAATACACCAGAAGCATCATGTTATGTCACACTGTTGCCCTATCTTTTTGTGAAACCTCAAAACTTGCACAGCATTTACAAGAAAAATAAGCAAACACATAATAACCTCTTACAAAATATAACACCCTTAACAACTCTGTATAGATTTATGCATCCGTGACTTTCATGGAAAAAATTAAAATCCAATTAGCAGGAAGGAAGCCTCATCTGCATCACCCTGAATTACCTACGGTGCATTACTTAACAAAAAAAGAGAGAGAGATGTCTGTACTGCTTTTTTTCCCCAAATAGTTTTGATTAAGTAAAGATAATGGTCGCAATGATAAAAGGACTTTTTCCTGCAGCTAAGGGCCAAGGGAGGTGCTCAGCCATATGCAGTACACAACAGGCTAACCAAAACATCTAGAACTAGCAAATATCTTATTGAATAAATACATCTGATTACATAATAAATAATTTCCCCCTGGTGGCAAAGCAGTGGCCTCAGCCCAGCTGACCAGAATGCATGCATAACAAAACCACACCACTGCAAAGTGTGAACAAGCAGTACATTCCAAACAAGCCCAACTGTCCAGCTTAAACCCTTATATCCAAAGTATTGAAAGACGGCCTAAATCCTGTTTAGGATTCCCTATTTCCATGACACATAATGCAAAAACACAAGACTTGTTTTGGACCACTCTTCTGACTTCTTAGTTATAGTAATACAGAAAAGCAGAAGACACAGTAATGAATGCTTGAGGCACTACTTAGGATCATAGAAATTACAAGGAAAGCACATCATGAAACTATCTGTATCTTGCTGATACCCACCATTAGCCTCTCATTTCTAGGATGGAAAAGCAATTCAGGTCTGTGATGAATATGCATGTCTATTCAATTATCAAGGCTAGTCTTGAAGGATGTCAATGTGTCACCCCTGTTTAAACATATAAGAGCAGTTTTTTGCAGAGATGTAGTACACACCAGAGTAAACTTGCAGTGTGCCAACTTTTTCTTTTGGAGGAAATTCAAAATCCTTAGAGGTACAGTTAGCTGAGCTGTTTGTATTGTGGAGATGCAAGAGAGCAAGGAGGATTTGGTCCCTGATGCAGCACAAAACACAGAACACGTCACCATGAAAGAGTCTACAAGAGACCATGTAGAAAGACAAGGCTTCAAGCCTGTCTACGCAACTCACAGTTTTTAGACTAGTAATTCTCACATTTAGGAAGTGTTGAGGAATTTCCAGCTGTGCTATGTGCCTTAACAGGTGTATATCAATGGCAGCACCATCTAGTCTAATAAGAGTCCAGTACAGTGAAATGATAACATTTTTTGATCTGGACAAGATGCCTCAGATATTAGTTGTGCTAAACAGAAGGGTTTACTCACTACTCATGCTGCATTGTGGTTAAAAGAGTGGAAGCTGTGAAGCCAATGTTCCTCATTACTTTAACAAGTTTGGGAGTGATGTGAAAGCAGAGCCGTAGCTAACTACTCTACAGCCCAGTGTTACTGTCCAATTTGGCACCCCACTCATCTTTAAGCGGAGGAAAAAAAAATGCTCTTCTGCTTTTTAAAAAAAAAAACTTCAGCATCAAGAGCCATGCTACAGATTATACCACAGTGCTGAAGTGCTTCAACACTCACCGCAAATGCAGCATCAGCCAGTACTGCACTACTGACTAATCTGCGCCTGCCAATTGTGCCCCATAGCACCTAGCATCTGGAGATTTTAACTGTAGCACTTTAGTAAACCATTAGTCACACAGAATTTGTTCCTGCTGTAGTGAAACCATATCAAAGATTATCGAACAACACACAATGTGTTGTCATCAGGAAAATGCTTTAGCCACATATATGGACTTGCTATTTGTAAATCAAGGAAGTATATGTCAAATTAGAGGGGTCTCATCAGTGATCCAAGAGGTACATAACTAATCAGTGTCTTGCTTTCTGAGGTGGCACCTGCTACTTTATGTGGATTCTATCGTTTAGCCAGTTTGCCAAGCACATGTCTACATTTAGGTCTCTCAGTCGCTTAGTTTGTCCACAATACCAGAATGGGGAATCTATCAAATGCCTATGTCAAATCCAGATAGGCTGTGTGGACCTAGCAACCACTATACACAGTCTCTGTGATCCTCTTGAACAGGTTCAATAAGTTTATAAGCTTCTTTTATCAATACCAAACTGCTGAGGATCAAGGTGAAATTATACTTCAGATACCACAGTTCATGAAGTCAGACATAACTACTTAAGGCCAATTTCCATAAATTATAGGACTACCTCTTGACAAGAATCTGACTTTTTAAAATTACAGTATAGCGGTGTACTATACTATACAACACAGACCTGCACAAACCACTAATCCCTTATGCTAATTTGTATAATGTGATAGCAGTGGTGATGAAATTGTTACGAATCACAGTGGCACACAACTAATGCTAATGTAAAGCAAAAACTGGCACAATGGCCTTGAACAAACTAAGTCCATACAATTAAATTACAACAAACTGACCTAAAATTGCATAATATGTGGTTTTCTACTGAAAGTGACATGATTCTTTGCAAAGTATTAAACCAATTACATCACACCAAATTACTTATAAATCCATCATCTTTGTTGACTTATGCAAAAAATAAACTCAAGTTATACATACATCAATTTATCTGTATGCAAATTTATTTTTGCCTTTACTTTTATAGATTTTACTATATTTGATGTGCTTCAAATGAGGTGAGTGCACTGTAAGATTAAAACTGCGTGTCATTTTGGATTTGCACACTTGTTGCAGGTAAAATATAATTTAAATGTGTAAGCTGTATTAACTACACAATACTGATGTTTTACTGCTCTTTAACTTAGTGAATAAGGGCTCCAAACAGAACTGAAACAAATACAGTGAAAAGTGCTTGACTTATCTGATACCTGCATGAATTTTAACAGGGGCATAAAAAAGAAAATACTAGAGTATAACCTGGTTTGTTTATATATAAGCTTATAATCACTTACTAAGCATGGAAATATAATGTTTGGAAAAAAAAAGCAAGTCCTACTTACCCATAATAGTAGATATGCAGTCTCTGGGTAGTGTCCTGAGAGGGACAGAGTACCCAACCAGCTTGCCAAAGCACTAACTCCCTTCCCTCTCACTCACTCTGGCCACTGATATACTTTCTTCAAAAAGGGTCCAGCCTATCAGTGGCCAGAGTACGGTAAATCTTCAGGATTTTACTCCCCATGAAAGGAAGGATGATTTATCCTGAGCTAAGAGCCAAAAACCAACAATCACCATACAAATCATCCAAACAACAAAAACAACCATAACAAAGCAGGTCGTGTCCTACCTCACTATTTACAATGGGGGGATGGCAGGTGAGTGCAGCTACTGCATTAGTAAAGAAATTCGAACATCTACTGTTACAGCTGAGTAGGACTTACTCAACTGTACTATGTTCTTCAATTCAGTCTCACTGCTGCAGTAGCCTCTGGGTAGCGTCCCAGTGCTTACCCTACCTTACAGGAGCAAGGATAAGAGTCCAGGAGTCCCAGGAGAATGGTACCAGCAAAGTCTGTCCTATATCTAGAGAAAGAATCCAGTTTGTAGTGTTTTGTATGGATATAAATAGAGGACAAAGTTGCTGCCTCTAGAATACTTCTAGAGTACACAACTTTCCAGTATGCCGAAAGAGGATAAGACCCTGCCGAAAGTGCAAAAATTTGACTGGAATAGCAGAGGACAAGCATCTGGATATAGTCTGTTTACACATGGGTTGGCCTTAGCCCAAGCAAAGGAAACAAATAGCTGTTCAGCCTTCTTAAAGGATCTGGTTCTGTCAAAGTAGCACTTGAGCTGCATGTGCACATCCAGTGTATGAAGAATCTATTCTCACTTGTTTTTTTGGATCTGGGAAGAAACCAGAGAGCTTGATGGCTTCATTCAAGGTAAAATCAGAAACAACTGTAGCATGAATGAAGGATTTGTGCATAATACAACCCTATTCCTGTGTAAAAAACAGATAAGGTTCACCCACCATGAGAGCTTACAACTACCTTGCAGATTTCAGAGTAACAAGTAATGAGCACCAAGCCAGCCTGAAAAGCTGGTTGAAAAGAACTAAGTTTGTTTTTTCTAGAACAAAACTGCGATACCAAGGAGAAGGAATTTACAAAAGGGATCTCTCATGTTGAACATTCTCTTCAGAAACTGTTTGACCACAGAGAGGTAAGAGGGGTATCTACAGGCAAACAAAGCTGAGATGCACCTTAATGGAAGCATACGACAAACCATCTTTAAGAAGCACACACAAATAATACAAGGTCAGCTTCCAGCAGATTAGCGAAGTACTCTTAATCCTCAAAATGGAAAATACAAAGGATCAAAAACACTGCTAAGGGCAAGTCTTTTCATTTTCTGTATATTGCTTTTCTACTGTTAGAACATTTAACTTTCTTGAGAACATGGTACAACAATTTTTGTGCAGGATCAATATCATATCTTCCAGGCAAGGAAATTCAGAGATTAGAGACTGGAAAGAAGAAAAGTACAGTTGTGTACACTTACCATAAATGTAGATGTTCGAGTGTATTCAGTGTTGCAGTCATTACATTTGGGTAATCTGTGGGCAGGTTGACCTCAGTAGGCCCGATTAGCAAAGTCCTGGGTCCTGCGTCGGTTGCTGTCACTTCTTCCATGATGTCAGGTCATCAGGGGTATAAAACATGCAGCTGACACCATTACATCAGTTTTTCTTGCCCCAGATGTCAGGCGCCCCCCAAATGGGAAGCAAAAAATATATATGTATATATAAAAGTATATAATTTAAAACACAAAAAATATACCTCCAAACAAAAGCAAATACACCCAAAAAGGCTTTTAAGCATAGTAAAAGAAAGGAGAGGTATAGTAAGAGAAAAACAGGGGGCTGGAGGGTGGGTAACCAGGACTGCAACAGTGAATACACTCAAACATCTACATTTATGGTAAGTGTACACAAATGTACTATGTTCTTCATGTTTCAGTGTTGCAGTCATTACATTTGGGTAGAATTCCAAAGCTATGGTTGGGAGGATAGATTTATGCAGCTATATGGCCCTGCAGGACAGCAGTGGCAAAGCCAGCTCTGGATTTAGAGAAGAGAGGTAAATGGTAATGTTTGGTGAACGTATGAATTGAGCTCCAGGTAGCAGCTTCTAGAATGTCTTTGGTAGGAACCCCTCTGAGAAAGGCTGCAGAAGTAGATGCAGCCCTGGTGGAATGAGACCTGATCACCTTGGGGATAGGTTTACCATGGTACATATAGCAGAAACGAATACAATGTCTGCTTTGAAATAGCCTTTCCCTCTACCCCTACAGCAAATGTCACCAACAGTTGTTCAGATTTTCTTAGAGATTTCGTCCTGTTTAAGTAGAATCTAAGTTGTCTGTGTACATCTAATGAATGCAGAATCCGCTCACCCTTGTTCTGTGGATTGGGGAAGAAGGTTGGCAGATGAATGGTCTGATAAGAGCCACACTGGATACCACCTTAGGCATGAAAGATGGATTGGTCCTGAGAGCCACCCTATCCGGATGAAAAATAATGAAAGGCGCCCCTGTCATAAGAGCATGCAATTCTGAAATCCTTCTAGCTGAAGTGACTGCTAAAAGGAAAGCTGTTTTCCAAGAGAGAAATTTTAGTTCCGCAGTAGCGGCTGGCTCAAAAGGAGGGAGAGTGGGTTTTTCCAAAACACAACTGAGGTCCCATGCAGGAGTAGGTGCTCTCCTGGGAGGTCTTAATTTTTTGGCCCTTCTGAGATACTGCTTTAGCAGAGGATTTGAGAAGAGGGTATGTTCTGTGTTGTAATGAGCTGAGGCATGGATTATTATGGAAGAAAAAGACAGGCCCTTGTGAAGCATCTCAGTTAAGTATTGCAGAATCTGAGGAATACTGGGCATTGCTGTGCTTAGTCCTTGTGATTGGTTCCAGGCACAGAATCTTTTCCATTTGTCAGCATAACATTTTCTAGTACTAGGCCTTCTAGCCTCCAAAATGACATCCATCACTGGTTTGCTGAGGGATGCCAAGGGTGAAATTAGTTGATTAGCCACGCTGCAAGATTCAAAGTTTGGAGCTGAGTGTGCAGAATTTGGTAGTTCTGCTGAGACAGTAGGTAAGGTATCTGAGGCAGATGCCAAGGAGGAAGGTGTGTTGGCGAGGCCAGTCTGCAGCAATCAAAATCATTTTTGGTTTGTCCTGTTTGACTTTTAGTAGAAATTTGGAGAGCAGAGGCAGAGGGGGAAAAGCATAGACTGATAGGTTTTTCCAGCTGAAGGACAGAGGATCCACTTTCCAAGCTTTTTTGTGATAAATTCTTGTGCAGAATTTGTCCAACTGATAGTTCTGGGGTGAGGCAAAAAGATCTATGTCTTGGTTCCCCCATTTGCGTGTCAACATGTTGAAAACTTGTGCTTCCAGTTTCCATTTGTGTGGGTCCATAAGATTTCTGCTTAGTTCATCTACCAGAGTATTTAGCTTTCCTGGCAGGAATTGAGCTTGTAGTTGTATCTGACAGGTCAAGGCCATGTTCCACAATGCCATGGCTAGTCTGCAAAGGGGGTAGGAATGTGTAACCCCCTGCTTGTTTATGTACCACATAACTGTGGTGTTGTCTGTCTTTATCACTAGTTGTCCTGGATGAAGGTAGTCCTTGAAGGCTGTCAGAGCATTCTGTACAGCTGGCATCTCTTTCTGATTGATATGTAGGTGCATTTGATTTGGGCTCCATTTGCCCTGAATGCATTTCCCTGCCAGATGAGCCCCCCAAGCATAGTCTGATGCATCTGTTAGGGTTTGGGCGGCAGAGGGTGGAGTGAATGGCAGTCCCTTGTTTTGGTGGCAGGCCTCTGCCCACCATAGGAACTCTAGTTGCAGGCAAGGTATAGTAGGAATCATTGTTTCCAGGCTGTGACAAAGTTGACTCCATAAACTTTTTAAGTACCACTGAAGTTTCCTCATATGCAGTCTTTCATATGGAATTAGAAGACTGCAGGAGGCCATGAACCCCAAGGCTTGCAGAATTTGTCTTGCAGATAGCAGGGTTTTTGGGGCCACCTGTTTGAAGTAAGTCATCAATTGAATTTGCTTTTCTGGTGTAAGGTAAGTAATCTGGGCAGTTGTATTCAAGCTTGCACCAAGGAATGTAATCTTTTGAGAAGGTACCAGTTGTGATTTCTTTTCGTTTATGGTGTACCCTAGACAAGTTAGAGCCCTTTTTACAAACGCCAGATGCTTTAGAAGAATGTCCTTGTTTTCTGCCTGAATTAGACAATCGTCCAGGTATGGATATATTTGAATATTTCTTTTCCTGCAAAATGCAATTACTGGTGCCAGGCACTTTGTGAAGAACCTGAGCGCAGTAGATATGCCAAAGGGCAGTGCAGAGAAAGTACAGTTGTGTACCTACAATAAATGTAGATGTTCGAGTGTATTCACTGTTGCAGTCATCACCCTTGGGTTATCCTGCTGGCAGGCTACCCGCAGTCGGCCAGAATTCCAAAGTCTAGGTCCGGTGTCAGTTGCTGTCGCCTCTTCCCTGACGTCAGTGCGCCGGGGGTATAAAAGATGCAGCCGATGCCATTTTCCTCAGTTTTTCTTGCCCCAGATGTCAGGTGCCCCTAAATTGGAAGGCTGAAAGAATATGCCAATACAAATACATGCTCAAAAATAACATGTCCTTCATCTACAAGCAAATACACCAAAAAGGTTGTATAGGATAGAGAAGTGCAGATAAGCCCCAGCAAAGAAAAGGGGGATGGTGGGTGGGTAACCTGGACTGCAACAGTGAATACACTCGAACATCTACATTTATGGTAGGTACACAACTGTACTATGTTCATCGTGTTTCACTGTTGCAGTCATAACCCTTGGGTTGAATCCCAAAGCTGAGGTAGGGTGGCTGGGCTAAATAGGATTAAGAGAGGCTATGAGGCCCTGCAGAACTGTAGTGGCAAAGCCTGCTCTGGACTTACAGTAAAGAGGTAAGTGGTAGTGCTTTGTGAAGGTGTGCACTGAACTCCAAGTTGCAGCCTCTAAGATATCTTTGGTTGGTACTCCTCTGAGGAAGGCTGCTGAAGTGGCTGCTGCTCTGGTGGAATGAGGCCTAATGTCCTTAGGCACTGATTTGCCATGTTGGAAATAGCAGAAGCGGATGCAATGGCCTATCCATTTAGAAATAGTCTGTTTTGAGATAGCCTTGCCTTGTGAACCTGCAGCATATGACACTAAAAGTTGCTCAGTCTTTCTGAAAGCTTTAGTTCTGTCCAAGTAGAATCTTAACTGCCTGTGTATATCCAAAGAATGTAGAATTTTCTCACCCTTATTCTGTGGATTAGGATAAAAGGTTGGTAAGTGGATGGTTTGGATGAGGGCCACATTGGACACCACTTTAGGCATAAATGTAGGGTTCGTCCTCAGAGAAACCCTGTCTGGATGAAAAATGATGAAAGGTTCCACAGCCATGAGTGCTTGTAACTCTGAGACTCGTCTTGCAGAGGTTATTGCCAGGAGCAGAGCTGTTTTCCAGGATAAGAATTTTATAACTGCTGTTGATGCTGGCTCGAAAGGGGCTAGTGTGAGTTTTTCCAAAACATAACTGAAGTCCCAGGCTGGAATTGCTGCTCTCCTTGGAGGCCTAATGTTTTTGGCTGCTCTGAGGTACTGCCTTATTAAAGGATGAGAGAAGATAGGTGGTTCCATATTGTAATGGGCTGAAATGGCAGCGGCATGAATCTTAATTGATGAGAAGTAAAGACCTTTGTTCAGCATCTTAGTTAGCTATTGTAAAATCTGAGGGATATTTGGAACACACGTGTTAATGCCTTGTTCCTGGTTCCAAGCACAGAATCTCTTCCATTTGTCTGCATAAGATTTTCTGGTACTGGGCCTCCTGGCTTCCAAGATAACATCCATAGCAGCTTTTGAAAGTAGAGTGTTCTGAATGGCTACATTACTCGACATGCCGCCAGATTTAAGGTCCTGAGTTGGCTGTGCAGGATCTGACTGTTTTGCTGGGTCAGCAAGTGAGAAGTCTGTGGCAGTATCCATGCTGGACCCTGAGACAAGCTCTTCAGGATTGGGTACCAGTGCTGGCATGATCAGTCTGGTGCAATCAGTATCATTTTTGGCTTCTCTTGTCTGACTTTTAGGAGTACCCTGGGTAGGAGAGGCAGTGGGGGAAAGGCATATACTGTTAGATTTTTCCAGCTGAAGGATAGGGCGTCCACTTTCCATGCTTGCTTGTGATAAGTCCTTGTGCAAAATCTCTGCAACTGGGAGTTGTGAGGGGAGGCAAATAGATCTATGTCTGGGCATCCCCATTTCCTTATTATCTGGCTGAAGACTTGTGGATCCAGTTTCCATTCATGGGGATCCATGAGGTTTCTGCTTAGTTCGTCTGCCAGAGTATTTGTTTTTCCTGGCAGGAATTGTGCTTGCAGGTGAACTTGAAAAGCCAATGCTGTGTCCCATAAGGTCATTGCTTGTCTGCAGAGGGGGTAGGAATGTGTACCTCCCTGTTTGTTTATGTACCACATGACCGTAGTGTTGTCTGTCTTTATCAGTAACTGTCCTGGATGAAGTAGGTCCTTGAAAGCTGTCAGGGCATTTTGAACAGCTAGCATCTCTTTTTGATTGATGTGAAGATGCATCTGGTTTGCAGGCCATGTGCCCTGAATACATTTTCCTGCCATATGGGCCCCCCCAGACATAATCTGATGCATCCGTTGTCAGTGTTTGTTTGGCTGGGGGTAAACTGAATGGCAGACCCTTGTTGTGGTGACAGGCTTCTGCCCACCATTGAAACTCCTGTTGCAGGCAGGGAACGAGTGCAATTACTGTCTCCAGGCTGTGGCAATGTTGAGTCCAAACACTTTTTAGATACCATTATAGTCTCCTCATATGCAGTCTGACATATGGAATTAGTAGACTGCAGGATGCCATGAAACCAAAGGCCTGCAGGATTTTCCTTGCAGATAAGTGGGTTTTTGTTGCCAAATTCTTGAAGTAAGTAGTCAGTTGCTTTTGTTTTCTGGCGTGAGATAAGCCACCTGGGCAGTTGTATTTAGGCTTGCACCCAGGAATATTATCTCTTGAGAGGGCACTAGTTTTGATTTCATTTCGTTTACTGTGTACCCTAGGCCAATTAGTAATCTTTTCACAAACGCCAGATGCTTTAGTAGGATGTCTTTGTTCTCTGCTTGAATTAGGCAGTCGTCCAAGTAGGGATATATTGAAATTCCTTTTTGTCTGCAAAACGCAATTACTGGTGCCAAGCATTTTGTGAAGACCCTGGGCGCAGTAGATAAGCCAAAGGGCAGTGCAGAGAACTGATAATGCATTGAGCCAGCTATGAATCTGAGGTATCTTCTGCAAGATTGTCTGATTGGGACATGCAGGTATGCCTCTTTTAGGTCCAAAGTTATTAGCCGAGCTTTCTTGCCCAGCATGGGCAGTAGCTGCTGTAGAGTCAACATCTTGAATTTTGGAACTTCCAGAAACATGTTTAGTATAGACAGGTCCAGTATTGGTCTCCAGGTTTTGTCCTTTCTGGGTACTAGGAAAGGTCTGGAGTAAAATCCTTGCCCCTGCTCTTGTTGTGATACATGCTGAATGGCCCTCATATCCATGAGGGCTGTAATTTGTTTTTGTGCCTCTGCCCATTGATTGTGTGGCAGGTCTGGCATGCCTCTTGACCTTGGTAGAGTGTGAAAATGGAACCTGTAGCCTTGGGATACTATATTCAGGACCCATTTGTCTCAGGTAATTTTTTGCCAATTTGAAGAAAAAAGTGCTATTTTTCCCCCTAATGGGGCTGCCAAAAGAAAAGTGCTTGGATCTGGTAGAAGAAAGTCATTGGGACTGTTTCCTGAAAGGTTGTGATTTGTCTTCTCTGCTTTTGGAGGTAGGAGCACTCCATTGTTTAGGCCTGTAGGAGCCTTGGGGCTGAGATCTGCCCCTAGGATGCCTGTATCTGCCTCTTTGTGGTCTGTGTGACGCTGGAAAGGACCAATTTTTAGAAGGCCAGTTTCTTCTAAACCTGGGTGGCTGTACCTGTAAAAAATCCTTGACTGTCTGCATGGATTTTGCTTTATCCTCCATTTTTTTCAACACTTCTTCTGCTTTTGTGCCAAACAAAGTATCATGCTGTAATGGTGCATCTAATAATTTTGCTTTAACATGATCAGGCAGATTTTGTTCCTTTAACCAAGCATGCCTTCTTATAACAGAACCTGTAACAGCGGCCCTGCAAGAGGCCTCCAGAGAATCATAACCACATTGCAAAGTATGCTTTCCCACTTGTCCAGCTGCATGCAATAAATCCTGCAATTCCTTGTTCTCTGAACATTCAGTATTTGTCAACATTTTCTGTTTAAGCAGTGACATTAAATATTGCTGGTATTTGAGCATATGAAACTGACAATTTAAAGCCCTTACGGCCACGGTTGCAGAAGTGTACACTTTTTCCCCCATCTGTCTAAAGACCTGGAATCCCTGTCAGAGGGAACAGGGTTTTTTGCAGTGGAAGCTTTAACCCCCTTGGGACCCTATGATATAGTTTCTTGGTCAGCAGTGGGGTTTTTATACAGGAATTTATGAGAATCCGGGACCCTGTAGTATCTGTCTGGCTTAGCAGGTGCAGGGGGTAGAGAGTCTGGGGATAGGCCGGACTCTGAAAATACATCATCTATAATGTCTAGAACAGGTCGAATAGCTAGGGTTCTGTGCTGAGGAAGTAGCAGAAAGTCTCTGAGCCTTTTCTTAGATTCAGAGTAATCTTGGCTCTCCTAGTGGAAATGTTCCCTCATGGTATGTAGGGTTAGGGTTTCCCCAAAAGAATAATCCTCAGGAGAGGAATGGATACTTCAGCATCAGAATCCTCTTAGGGAAGCATGGAGTAATCCTGTTCAGAAGAGGAATCAGAGGAAACAGAAACCTGATGAGAAGAATCATACTCTGTATCTTGCCTAGGCCTCTTATCAGGAGGGGGATGGGAGCCCCTGATCAAAGTAATTAGGTCTTCGGCCATTTTAAGCATCTGTTTTTTAGGCATGGTAGTCTGAGTGGGAGAATGTTGTACTTGTTTCTTTGTCTTTAGTGCTGCTTTAGTCTTTGTCTTTGAAGCTGAAGATGGCTTAATATATAGTTGTGTAGGTCTGAAGGCACCCTCAGAAGCCGGTGCCTGCTCAGCAGCTCCGGACCCATCTGACGGTATGATTTCCGAGTGTCCAATACCTTGAGTATCCAGAGGCCCAATCGGCTCCATGTGGGAGTCGGAAGCGGCCTGTAGCTCTGAGGTAGCGGGCGCCAGTGGCTGCGAAAGCGCCTCACTGAGAACCGGCAAACCGGCGACTGGCCTAGCAGAGGCTTCGTCTTCGGTTTTGGACCTCAGATGCCTATCTTTTTCCTTGCGTTTTTTGTAAACTCCGGTTGTCGGCTGATCCGATGGCATTATATAGTTAAATCTTCGGCCAAAGTAATGGAAGGCAAAATCGAACCGACGCTTGATTAAATCTAGCACAAAAATAACAACTAGCAACGTTATGATCAGGGCCTAGGCAAGGAATACAGTAAGAGTGAAAATCCTTATGAGGTATTTGCTTCCCACAAGAAATACAATTGTTAACTTTTTCTGACATCGGTCTGGAGCAAGAAAAAAGTTTCCCCAATGGGGCACTTAGCTTTAATGAAGACTTCGGTTCTGAAATTCGTATTTGAAAATCTCAGGAGTCGGCTGACCGGCACTTGTGAACTGCTTTTGCTTTGGGCACCGCGTGGCAAGAAAGATGGAGGAAAATAGCGTTGGCTGCATCTTTTATACCCCTGGTGCACTGACGTCAGGGAAGAGGCGACAGCAACCGACACCAGACCTAGACGTTGGAATTCTGGCCGACTGCGGGTAGCCTGCCAGCAGGATAACCCAAGGGTGATGACTGCAACAGGGAAACACGATGAACATCTGGTAATGCAAGTAGCCTGCTTTGAAGCGGAGGTATCGTCTGCAAGATTCCCTAATTGGGATATGCAGGTAAACCTCTTTTAAGTCTAGAGTTACCAACCAGGCATCTTTGCTATCATAGGTAGTAACTGCTGAAGAGTCAGCATCTTGAATTTTGGAATGTCCAGAAATGTGTTTAGAGTGGATAAATCCAGAATTGGACGCCATGATTTGTATTTTCTGGGTACTGGAAAAGTCTGGAATACTCTGGAATTCTAGATAAACTCACTAAACTAGGTATAAATCCCTATGTCACAAGATGGGTTGCCCACTGGCTTACTGACAGAACCCAGACTGTGAAAGTAGCAGACTCCAAATCAGACTTCAGACCAGTGACAAGTGGAGTACCACAGGTTTCAGTCCTGGGTCCTCTCCTGTTTGGTATCTACTTCTCTGAAGTACAGGCTAACACAGAAGGTCTTTGACTAACTAAATTCACAGAGGACTGCAAACTAGGAGCCATAATCGAAACTCCTAACGATGTGGACATCCTACAAAAGGGCCTTACTGAGACAGATGCCTGGTGTCAAAGACATGGTCTCAAGCTCAATGCCAAAAAGTGTATTGTCATCCCCTTTGGTAAAAACTCTGTACACATGAACTACCACATAGGCGGCAGCCTACTTAACACTGAAAGTGTGATAAGAGACCTTGGGACACCGGTGGATAGTAGTCTCTCCTTTGATAATCACATCGTCACAGTGGTCAGGAAATCCTTCTACATGGCACACCTCATCTCAAAAGGTTTCTCATCCAGAAAAAAAGAGGTCACTGTTCCCCTCTACTCATCACTCATTAGACCCATTATAGAGTACAACGCCCCTTTTGGTATGTACCTCAAAAGACATCTACAACAACTGGAAAGGCTGCAAAAATACCTCACAAAGAGGATTACTGGCCTCAAACAGATGCCTTATGCAGACCGTCTCAAAAAACTCCAGCTTTACTCCGTCGCATATCGTCTACTTAGAGGCGATCTCTGCCTAACATACAAAGCTATGTCAAACCCAGAGCTGTTGGACATGCTCCACTTAAAGAAATCCCAATATCTCCGAGCTACACGCTCTAGGGGACCTATACCTTGTCACCACAATAAACAGAACATGCTGGAGGGATAGATTTCTGTCCCAGAGACTTCCCATACTCTGGAACAGACTACCTATCTATGTCAAACAGAGCTCCTCATTAGCACAGTTCAAGAAAAATCTTGATGATTGGATGGGTAATAGGAAATTCACCCCGGGAATCACTTCTGTGGTTCTGCTTGACAGGGGCACAGGAAAATAACTTTCTTGGGGGGGTGAAAGCCAGGGTACCTTTTTGGCTAGGCTTGTACAGGCCCTAGGGCCAATAGCCTAGTACTAGAAGAGGAAAAGGGACAAGGTTCATAGGTATCTATGAACCTTGTCCCTTTTCCTCTTCTAGTACTGGCTGAATAGCCACCATGTTCATGAGTGACAGAACTTGTTTCTGGGCCTCTGCCCACGGATTTGGAGGCAGATCTGGCCATCTGTTTGGGATTGTCAATGTGTGGAAGTGAAATCTGTATCCCTGGGATACTATATTTAAAACTCATTTGTCCTGGGTAATATTTTGCCAGTTTTGTGCATGAAGTGCTAGTTTTTCCCCCAAAGGGGCGACTAAGAGGTAAGTGCTTAGTGGTTGTAGAGGGAAGTCATTGAGACCGTTTACCATAGGGAGGTGCCTTGTTGCTTCCAGATTTGAAGGTGGAGGCACCTCATTGTTTTGTTCTAAAAGTTCCTTGTGACTGAAACCTGGAGCCTTTGGAATGTCTTGATTTGACTTGAGCGGCTCTCGAGGGGACCGGAAACGACCAGTTCTTAGTAGGCCAGTGCCTACTAAATCTTGGAGGTTGCACTTGTAAGAAATCTTTCACAGTTTGCATAGTTTTAGCTTTATCTTCCATCTTTTTAACACTTCTTCAGCCTTATTACCAAAGAGACGGCCCTGTTGTAAAGGAGCATCCAAAAATTTTGCTTTAACATGGTCAAGCAGAGTTTGCTCTTTGAGCCAAGCATGCCTTCTGGGCACAGATTCAGTTACAGCAGCCCTGCAAAAGGCCTCCAAGGAATCAAAACCACATTGCAAAGTATGTTTTCCAACTTGTTCAGCTGAATACAATAAATCCTGCAATTCTTTATTTTCCACACAGTCAGAGATTAACATAATTTTCTGTTTAAGTAGTCCCATGATATGCTGTTAATATTTAAGCATATGAAATTGACAGTTTAAAGCCCTGATTGCCAAGGTTGCAGACGTGTAAACCTTCTTACGCCATCTATCCAGCGCCCTGGAATCTCTAACAGAAGGGGTAGGATATTTGGCAGTAGAGGCCTTAATGCCCTTGGGACCCTGAGAAATGGTTTCAGGATCAGCAATAGGGTTTTTGAAAAGGAATTTGTGGGAGTCAGGAACCCTGTAGTACCTGTCTGGCTTGCAAGGAGCCGGAGGCAGAGAATCAGGAGTCATACTAGATTCTGAAAAAACATCATCAACAATGTCTAGAACAGGAGGGATAGCCAAAGGCCTATGCTGAGGAAGTAGAAGAAAATCCCTAAGTCTCTTTTTAGATTCAGAGAAATCCTGACTTTCCCAGTGGAAATGTTCCCTTAAGGCATGTAAAGTTTCCCCAAAAGAAAAATCCTCAGGGGGAAAGGCAGAAGGAATGGAATCCTCTGCATCAGAGTCCTCATAAGTAGGAATAGACAAATCCTGTTCATTAGAAGAGGCAGAAGAAATAGAATCCTGTTCAGAAGATTCATAATCAATGTCTTGCCTAGGCCTCTTAGAAGGAGGGGGTTGGCTAGCCCTGATCAGAGTAATTAAATCTTCAGCCATTTTGATCATTTGTTTTTTAGGCATAGGGGTCTGCACATGTGGCCCAGGCGTCGTTTTTTTAGACACAGATTTAGATTTTGGCCTTAGTTTTGAAGATGGCGTCGGTCTAATATACAAATCTGTAGGCCTGAAAACACATTCAGAAGCCGGTGCCTGCACAGCGGCTACGGACCCATCTAAGGTAGAGACATCCGTGGGTTCCATAATTAAAGCATCTCGTGGCATATCGGACTCCGGATGGGTCTCAGTAGAGGCCTGCGAGTCAGAAGTAGCAGGTATCAGGGGCTGTGAAAGCGCCTCACTGAGTACCGGTGAACCGGCTTAGGAGAAGCGTCAACGGTTTTGGACCTCGACGATCTGTCTCTGTCTTTTTCTTTGCGTTTTTTAGGTATTCTGGTAGTCGGATTGCTAACTGACAACATTTCTGGATAATTAAATCTTGAGCCAAAATATTTAGAAGCAAAAATATACAAATGTTTAATCGTGCATTGATTAAATTTAGCACAAAACCGACAGCAAGGCACGTTGTGGTCAGGGCCTAGGCAAGGAATACAATACAAATGAAAATCCTTATGAAATATTTGCTTCCCACAAGTAATGCAATTATTAACTTTTACTGACATCGGTAAGGAGCAAGAAAAAGTTTCCCCAATGGGGTACTTAGCTTTTAGTTGAAGACTTCTGTTCTGAAACTCGAAAATGAAAATTTCAGGAGTCGACCGACCTGCACTTGCGAACTGCTTCTGCTTCGGGCACCGCGAGACACGAAAGACTGATGTAATGGCATTGGCTGCATGTTTTATACCCCTGATGATCTGATGTCATGGAAGAAGGGACAGCAACCGACGCAGGACCCAAGACTTTGTTAATCAGGCCGACTGAGGGCAACCTGCCAGCAGATTACCCAAATGGAATGACTGCAACAGTGAAACAAGAAGAATACCCCTGCTGCTGATTCAGTAGTTTTGTGCATGAAATCAACTGTAGCACGCTGTATCTACAGATGAAGAATAGTTGTGCAAAAACTTACCATAAACTTAGATGTCCTTCTCTTCCATGTTACAGTATTCATAACTGTAGGGAGCTGCTGCCTGCAGCACCGGACATCCGGCCAGTATACCAAAGTCTTAGGAGCAGGGGTACATGCGATGTTTGATGTCCGACCCATAAACAGACGTTTGCTATAAAAGTGACATCTGCACGTACCCACTTCAGAATGGACTGCCGCATGCAGTAGTACACCTGGTAGGCAAGGAAGTGGAAAAGGGGGAAGCTTTTCAGACCCACATGTGAGACTATGCTAGAGGGTGCCTCATGGAGGCATGTGCCTGCTGCTGAGGTTTTATTGATGGAAAGAGAGAGAGAGAGAGAGATGTCCCATCAGGTAGACCTACAGGTTAAGAGGGGGTAGGAGGGTGGGACTGAATAATGCAACACGGAAGAGAAGGACATCTAAGGTTATGGTAAGTTCTTATACAACTATTCTATGTCCTTCTATTCTCATGTTGCAGTATTCATAACTGTAGGGAGAGTACCTAAGCTTTTAGGTACAAGCCTGGAAGGAAGGATGAGGTCCCTGGTCTATGAGCCCATGTAGGATAGATCTAGCAAATCCAGTTCTGGCTCAAGAAACCAAATCTAGTTTATAATGCTTAGTAAATGTATTGACTAATGATCAGGTAGCCGCTTCTAGGATAGAAGCATAGTCTACCCCCCTGAAGAAGGCTGCTGAAGAAGCAGCTGCCCTGGTGGAATGAGCTCTCACATTTTCAGTTAGAATTTTCTCATGAAGGGAGTAACATAGAGAGATACACTTTGAAATCCATGAAGATATAGTCTGTTTTGAGACTGCTGTCTCCAGGGCCCTTGGGTGAAAGGAAACAAAAAGCTGTCAGACATTCTAATGTGTTTGGTTTTGTCCAGGTAATACCAAAGTTGTCTGTGGGCATCTAAGGAATGTAGAGTTCTTTCAGGGGAATTTTGAAGATGAGGGAAGAAGACAGGAAGGTTAATGGTCTGATTCAAGGATAGCTCATTAGCCACCTTAGGCATGAAGGGTTAGTCCTGAGGGAGACCCCTGTCTTTATGGAAGGTGAGGTAAGGAGGAATAGCCATCAGGGCTTGAATTTCTGCTACCCTCCTGGTGAATGTGAGGGCCACCAACAGTTCTGTTTTCCAGGTACATAGCTTCAGTGATGCTGAGTGAGCTGGCTCATATGGAGGTAAGGTGTATGGTGAGTTTATCAAGGACAAAATTTAAGTCCCATGTAGGAGGAATTGGCTTACGAGGGGGTCTGATGTAAAGGACCCCTTTCAAAAAGAGCTTAACCTCTAACCTGGATGCCTAAGGAGGTACCAAAGGCAGAAATGTGGACCTTAACAGAAGACTATGGCCAAAAGGGAGTCACCGGCAGGATTTTTGGTTTGTCCCTCTGGATCTTCGGAATCAGTGTGAAGGGGGGCAGGGAATAAAGATACATCCACACCCAACAGAAAGAGAAGGCATCCACTTTCCAAGCCTGAGGATGTGGATCCCTTTTACAAAACATAGGCATCTGCCTGTTCTGGGAGGAGGCAAACGGATCAGCCTGAGAAATACCCTACTTGTGTACAAGATCCAAGAACATCTCTCTGTGAAGCATCCATTCTTGAAAGGGTGCAGAGTATCTGCCATTGCATTCTCTGCTGAGGGAATATATACTGCTTGCAGGTGGATATGGAGTGCTGATGCTAGGGACCAAATCTGAATGGCCAGGCTGCAAAGAGGGTAAGACCTTGCCCCCCCCCATGCTTATGTACCACAAGACAGTCGTATTGTCTGTAACTACTTTCAAGGCGCCTGGTAGGAGGACTTGTTGGAAAATCTGTAATGCTAGGTAAAGGGTCCTCATCTCTTTGATACTGATGTGGTCCCTTTTCCTGAGTGGAGACCACTCTCCCAGCACTTTGCTTAGTTTGTGGTGGTGTTGTAGAACTGCCCCCCAACCCAGGCTTGAAGCATCTGTGAAGATTTGCTGTAAGGCTGGAGGTACCTGCAAGGGTGAGATAAGGAGGAGCAGCCATCAGGGCTTGTATTTCTGCTACCCTCCTGGTTGAGATTGATGGTTGCAATCAACCATTCCAGTTCTTTTTTCAGGCATGGTAGGAAAGGGAGAGAGATATCCAGAGGGTGAGAATCTTGGTTGCAAGGAGTCTTCAGTACCCACTGGAACTTTCTCATATACAGCCTTGCCAGAGGGAGCATGGGTATCAAGGATGCCATATGGCCCAGGGCTCTCAGGAATTCTCTGGCTGCTGGCGTTTGAAGAGTGAGAAGATATTTGAGGTATTGGGTGAGGTCTTTTATCTTCTGGCAGGGAATGAAGGCTGTCATCTTGTTGGTTCTTATCCTGCACCCTAAGACAACTAGGTCTTGTGTGGAGGTCAGGTGGGACTTCTCCTGGTTCACAGTGAACCTTAAGTCTGCCAGGGTTTTGGTGACCAGGTGTAGGTGATGGTAAAGGGTGTGATGGTCCTGGTGAATTATTATCTAGGTATGGGTATATTTGAATACCCTGTATTCCACAGTGGGCAATCACCGGAGCTAGAAAGTTTGTGAACACCCTGGGAGCTGTGGAAATCCCAACAGGTACTGCAGAAAACTGAAAATGCAAGGAACCTGCTGAAAAACATTAGAATTTCCTGTAGCAAGGGTGAATGGGAATGTGCAGGTAGGCATCCTTCAAATCCAGGGATACCATAAAGGCCTGGTGGGGAATAAGGGGCAATAACAGATGCAAGGTGAGCATTTTGAAGGTGTGAACCTTGAGAAAAAGGTTGAGTATGGACAAATCCAAAATTGGTTTCCAAGGCTCATCTCTTCTTGGGACCAAAAACATCCTTGAGTAAAATCCCTTCTTTATCCGCTGTGGTGGTACCCTTTCTATGGTGCCCCAAGCCTGTAGTTGATCCAGAACAGAAGGAAAAAGATGAAGCTGGCTTGAAGGAGGTTGAGGTATCCCCTAGAAGGGGGATAGTGCCCACCAAGTCATAAAGTAACCTTTTTGAATGATGGAGAGGACCCAGACCTCTGAGGTGATCTTCTGCCAGGAAAGTAGGAGAGGGTGAGGTGTAGTAACAGCGGGGTGGAGGGAGGTAGTTGGTTTGAGTCACAGTGAAGGGGTTCTGTCCTGGTCAGGCTGCCTGCAAAAGGAAGTGGTGTTAGTGGAGAAAGGAGGTCTAGGAGTGGAATGTTTCCTAGGCTGCCTCCGTCCCTTAGCCTGTGATGGAGCAGAATGAAATGACCGTCTCCTAACAAAGGCTGTCCTTTGAGGGTAGTTCCTACGGTACCTAGGGATAGGTGAAACCAGCAAATGTTTTAAATTTAGCAATTCCTTTCCCTTTTCTTGTAGGGATTTGAGGAGCTCTGCAGAAGCTTCACCGAAAAGGGCATTATTACCTAGTGGTGCATCCAACAACTTGGATTGTACATCCATAGGAAGGGGTTGGAGCCTCACACAGGAGTACCCTCCTCAGAACTGAGACTGAAGCTGCAGATTTTGAAGAGGCCTTCACCGCATCATAACTGTAGTTAATAGAGTGCCTAGTCACCTGTGAAGCGGTGGAGAGTAGGGAGTTAAGTTGGGACTTAGTAGGTGAGTCTGGTACATCAGGTATGAGAGCTGAAGCCTTAGAGACGGTGCCCAAAACAAACCTGGCCATATGGGTTTGAAAATTTAAATCTCTGACAGCAAGTGTGGAGGAGGTACAGACCTTTTTTCCTAGTCTATCCATAAACTTGCTGTCCTTGTCAGTGGGGAATAGAGAGGTTGAAAGCAGCTGTATAAAGGATTTGTCAGCTGAGACTGCTATGACTGCAGGAGGTTTTTCTAGAAGGTACTGTGTATCCTGAGGGACTTTATAGAACCTGTCTGGACGTTTGGAAGCTGGGGGCTGAGAGTCAGCCAAAAATGCATCTTGAAAGGCCAGAAGCAATGGAGGTACTGCAGATGGGGAGGGCTGATCCATTTGCAATAATCAAAATACCTCTTTTTTGTTTCTGAAACATCTGAAGCCAGCTATATGAAGTGTTCTCTCATGAGAGAGATGGCATCTTCAAAAGAAAATTCTTCTCCTGGAGATTCAGGGCTGACTGAGTCCTCTTTCTCAGAGGTAATGAAGTCCTTGGAGGATTCAATCTGACAGCAGTAAGTAAGAGGATCTTCAGAGGAGGAGGAGTATTCTTCCTCTGATTCTTCAAACACCTGCACTAGAGAAGGAGCAGATTGCAGTACCTGCGACTGGAAAGCCCAGAATGCCCTGAAAAGGGTTTGGGAAAAAAACTTCCCATCCAGGTGCAGGTAGCTGTTCTACATGTTTGATTTCTGTTTTCTCTTCAGGGGAGTTGGAGGATGGGTAGATTTAGAAGCCAACATCTAGCAGGATGGCACTGCATTAGTAGGCCCTTCCAACACCATGAGTCGTGGTTCACCCTCGCCATCAGGAGCTGATG